>NC_047104.1:116756869-116986865 GCF_902500255.1 Thalassophryne amazonica | reverse complement strand
TTCTCCCTCCTATGAGTTACTTAACAGTTCCTGTTGCATCTCTTCAAGTGTGATTAAGAGCTCTGTCAAATTTCCGTCTTCCCCTGTACGCATGGGAATAGCTGTGCAACATTCGGTGGCTTTGATCATAATACAAACTCCTTGTTCATCAGCCATCATCATCTCGATAGCTAATCTATTTTGCATTGTCATTAGCGAGGTGGCGTGCAGTTGTTCGGTTAAGGCTCCTACTGCTGCCAATGTCCAGTTCAGGTATCTTTGCTGATTATACCACAAGTAATTAATCCACTGCACCTCCTGGAACCTAGAACGGATTTTTGGAGTAACCCCGAACAGCGCCAATGCCCATCCCCATTTATCCGCGTCTTCATCTGCTTTAACTCTGCTACTGTCTATGGCTTCTAACTGTCGGGGTATCCCTTCTGGTATCCTGTTTCTTACTGTGACGTTGTAGTCTGTTTCAGTTTCTGTGGCATGGGTTGTATTGAATTTGGCATTTCAATTACTGTTATAGCTCCTGTGAGCATCACAGGAGCACAAAGGCCTTTCCAATTAGGGGACAGCGATGACAGGAGTTTCCTTCTTTGTCCGCATATCCAAAAGATGTCAGCTAAGGGTACCGTTCCCTTAGCTAAATTTGGAGTAGATACCCATGAAGCATGGGTGAGATTCAGTCCAATTACAGACCCCCCTGTGGCCGGTACTATTTGTTCACACTGTATGCCTGCTGCTGGCAGGGTGTGACAGACGGTAATGTTCCATGCTGTTTTGGACGGTTTGTATTCTTGCTGCTTTTGCATACACTGTATGTGGTGTTTTGGCTGGGTCGTCCCTACCTGCCAATCGCTTATGTATTGTGCTACTAAGCCTTTAGCTATACAGAATGGGTGTATCATCCCTTTCTCTATTTTAATCATAGGTGGAACGGTTCCTTCTGTACTTAGAGGCACTGGACAAAGTTTACTGTCGGCAGCATATTTTTCATCACCTACTGCCATTTTCATAACACATTGTGTATAGCATTCTGCTTGGTCTGAGTTATGTTGGGGGCTCCTATAACAGTTGTTGATATCAGGTAGGGGTTTAGCCTGAGGTATCACACCTTTCCGGTGACAGGCTATGCAAGGCTTTTCACTGATCTGCCTAGCCGAAAATTTCAACCATTGGTAAAATAAATTGGTCTTCAACCCTTGTGTGCGGGCTAGGTCTGTACTGGGATCCCATCTCCCTAAGTGACTGCTTGTTTCTAGGCTTCTAATTGTCCTCTTTTTCCGTGGTTTGATTTTTACCCATTTTGTGGCTTCATGTACTGTAACAGTTATGTCTTGCTTGGTTTCCCTGCATACTCCTTTATCACAAATTACCTCTATGTTGAGTGTTCCCTCCTCTTCACATTTTATGCTAATGGCTTCGCCTAATATGTAATCCCCCAGCTTTCCCTGTATTCCTATGTTCTTGTAGGCTTTTGATTTAATGTATACCAAATTATATGTTTTTCCTGTGTTTAGAATGCCTTGTTTAGCTGCTATTGCGGCCATGGCCA
Organism: Thalassophryne amazonica; assembly: GCF_902500255.1. NCBI lineage: Eukaryota > Metazoa > Chordata > Actinopteri > Batrachoidiformes > Batrachoididae > Thalassophryne > Thalassophryne amazonica. Next base: position 116,985,322 of record NC_047104.1, on the reverse strand, counting down.
CGGCACAGTCCGTTGTATGTTTTGGATGTCTATTTTCTCCCATACTGACCACCAGTAGTATTGTCAATCCCTTGAATAATTCCTTAATCATTGCTCTGATGACTGTTGAGATGTGCTACTAGATGTGCTACTGAGTGAGCCGTCACTAGATGAGCTGTCACTAGGGATGTGTGGTGTATCTGTGCTTTGTCTGGGTTGTACTTCCTGTGGTTCTTCTGTCGGTAAATCTACTAAGTTGTTGTCCGAGTCTGATGTCTCCTGTGGCCTGTCTATCTGTCGGTCTGTATTTCTGTCTGTCTGTTGGCCTGCGTCTCCAGTTGTTTCTGAGTCTGCATCTGAGTCTGTCGCTGCTCTATCTGGCAGGGATCCACTACTCTCTGAAGCTGTGCGTCGTCTTTGTTCAATCAGTCTCTGTGAGCACCTTGGCCGGTGTTCGCCTGGCTGCAGGGAGGCGTGGCCTTCCCTCGGTGCTTCTTCTGGCTGCAGGAAGGCGTGGCCGTCCCTCGGTGCTGCTGTAGGGTCTCTGGCTTCTCTTGCTTCCCCCCTTGGCCCGGCGGCTCTGCCAAGACGAGCTTGCCGTTTCTTGTGTAACCTTGGCTACAAAAGCCCTACCGTTGTCAGATGAGATAGTATCTGGAATGCCAAATCTTGGAAAGACATCTCGGCACAAGAATTTGGCTACCGTTTTATGGTCTTGATTTGCAGAGGCTACTGCCTCAATCCATCGGCTGAATCTGCATATCACTACCAAAACATATCTCATTCGTTTAACTCGATTTTCAGCTCCCATGTCTATGAAATCCATCATAAGATGTCTGAATGGCCCATCAGGGACCGGAATGTGGGCTAAAGGGGCTGTGAATGATTTCCGGACATTGTACTGTGCACATACCTCACACTCATTCAACAAACGGTCCACTGTAGCTGCCATATATGGTGACCACCAGACAGCTTTTAGTTTGTTCATAATTTGGACTCGCGAACAATGATCGGGTCCGTGGGCCCAAATGATTGCATGTCGTAATAAATTGGTGGGTAACACAAAATGTCCATGACTACTGCGCCACAGCTTGTCCGCTGGCCCCTGACTGCGTGTCTCAATAGCGCCTCGTTTAACCCACATTCGTTTTTCTTCTCCACTGGCCCTACTTTGAGCCACTATCAGTGCGTCAAGTGAAACCAGTGGGGCACAATCTTGGATGGTTAGCAGGGGAAACATATTTTCTCCTTGTGCTCCTTTGCGAGCTGCGTCATCTGCTAGGTTGTTACCTTGAGCTATGATGTTATTATTCTTTTGATGACCTGCACATTTAATGATGGCTACCTCAGACGGTAATTGGAGAGCTTGTAACAGTTGGGAAATCGCTTCTCCATGAGTGACAGGGGTGCCATCTGCTCTCAGGAATCCCCTTTGTTTCCAAATGTTCGCATGTACATGACATACGCCATAAGCGTAGGCTGAGTCTGTGTAGATATTAACACGTTGATCTTTAGCTATCTGGCAAGCCATAGTTAAGGCTTTGATTTCTGCCAGTTGGGCTGAACAAGGCTGATCAATTCCTTGGGACTCCAGTAATTCAAAGGTTTCGCCATCCGTGTTTAGTTTAACTATCCCCATACCCGCACGCAATCCCGCGGCATCCCGAAAGCATGAGCCGTCCACAAACAGGGTTAGATCTGCATCTATGGCGTGATTATACAAATGTTCTCTGGCTCTCAAAAATTTCTCTGTCTCTGCCACACAGTTATGTGGAGTACCATCTAACGGTGTGGTCAATTTGGTGGCGGGATTCACCGTGTGACAACGTTGTATTGTTATTTCTGGAGCGGACAACACAACTTCATATCCAGTGCGTCTAGCTTGTGTTAAGACAAAACGTTGACTGGTTAGCAGGGCATGTAACTGATGCGACGTGTACAACGTTACTGCATGTCCCATGATTATGGATGATGCTTTTTGAAATGCAAAGGCAGCTGCTGCTAGACCCTGATAGCATGGTGGCAATCCTGTTTCAATGTTGTCAAGCTTTGTACTATAATAGGCCAATGGTTGTTTTCCTTCATTTGTTTCCTGCATTAGTACAGCACAAGCATAACCAGCTTTTTCAGTAACATACAAATGGAAAGGTTTCCCATAATCTGGGTTACCTAACGCGGGAGCAGATTGCATGTCTGTTTTCAGGGCCTCAAAAGCTCCTGTTGCCTCATCTGTCCAGACGAGGAGAGCTGCATTGCTTGTTTGCCCCACTGCTCTAATCATGGCACGCAAAGGTGCAGTTTTTATAGCATAATCACAAATCCACGGCCGACTGTACCCTGCCATCCCAAGGAATGAAAGCATCTGTCCCACTGTTTGGGGTTTGGGAGCCTTGATTATAGCCTCCACTTGGCTTGGGGCTATACATCGCGTGGTCCCACACAACTGTCTTCCCAAGTATTCTACTTGTTGTTTGCAGAACTGCAATTTGTCCTTACTTACTTTATGACCTCCATCTGCCAATGCATGCAATACAATTAATGAATCTTTTTCACACTGTTCTTGAGTCTCTGATGCAATAAGGAGATCATCCATATATTGCACCAATGTACTGGGTATGTCAAGGTGTTGTAAATCTTCAGCCAGGACTTTGTTAAAGATGGCTGGGGACAGGTTCAGTCCCTGAGGTAGCCGTGTATACGTTAGCTGTTGTCCCAGAAATGTGAATGCAAACAAATGTTGTGAGTCTGGGTGCACAGGCACACTGAAATAGGCTGAACACAGATCGATTACTGTGTACCATTTTGCTCCAGCAGGGATGCTTGATAGTATAGTATGCGGATCAGGTACTATAGGTGCATCCATTTCTATTATTGCATTGATAGGACGCAAATCATGTACCAGCCGATACTCTTTGGTATTGTTTTTAGGGATAGGATAGATAGGAGTATTGCATGGGCTTGCAGTTTTTATTAAAACTCCAGCTGCCATTAGTCCCTTAATTACTGGTTTTATGCCTTCAATAGCCTGAGGTTTTAATGGATACTGCCTTTGGTGAGGCAGTTTTGCTCCCGGTTTTACTTTTATTTTTACTGGTAAGGCTGTTTTTACTAGTCCTACATCCGTTTTGCTTTTGGACCACACCACTGGTGGTATTTGCTCTAACAATTTCTCTTGTTGGGCCGATAACACCATCTGTCCTTCTGGTCTAGGATTGAGCTCCACTTTTTGAGCTATAGCCTCATCATTTACTTTTAAATTAATTCGTATAAACTGCTGGTCTTTTGACAGATGTACTTGTGGACTTTCCATGTTTTGCCATTCTTCAACTTCTGAGGCTGTCTTTACCATTGGACCTAGGTCATGGGATTCGTACTTTTCTGAGACTAAAAGGGTCACATGAGGCGTGGCATTCGGCACTTGATACCATTGTTGTTCAGCTGAAGTTAGCTTGACAGAAGCTGCGGCCCCTTGGGGGCCTAAATAAATTTCTGCGGTGGTTATGTGAAACAGTCGTTGATTCATCAATACATCCCAGCAGCATGCATAGTCAGTTTGTTCTTGTTTGGCATCGAACATCAGGGTGACATGTAAAGGTAAACTAGGTGTATATACTGCTTCATAATGTTGTTCTGCCCAGGGCTTCCATTTTTCCCATTCCAGTTGAAGATTTTAATTTTCTGGTTGTAACTTCAGCCAGTATACCATGGGTTGCACAGGTCGGACCTTGTTTTCCATGTCCATACGCACCATAATGTTGGTGAGTGCTTCGTCAGGAAAGTGTATTTGCAGTCCTTGATGGGTACACACTATCTGGGTTTGTAGCTTACATAAAATGTCTCTTCCCAGCAAATTCACAGGTGTATTTTGTGAGTATAACAGGGGTGCTTCAATTGTTTTTCCTGCAATCGTTACAGGAAGTGGGCGTGTAAAAGGTATTATTTGAGTTTTCCCAGAGAAGCCGATGGTCTTAATTACAGACCCAGAGAGGGGGAGATGAGCGCCCATTTTCCCTATGCAAGAGTATGTTGCCCCTGTATCCACCATGAAAGGGAAATCTCTGTTTTGTATATTAACGGTGACGGTTGGCTCTTCCTTAGGTATCATAGAAATAGCCAATGCCACCGTTTCCCCCTCTGTCTTCTCTAGGCCCCCCTATTGCCAATAGGCAGAGGGTCCAACCCAAGGTCGGGCCGGACAATTTCTCATTCGATGTCCAGGTTGTCCACAGCTCCAACACTCATTAGAGGGTTGATCCCCTATTGGGGGTGTTGGTCCCATAGGCGGTCCCGCTTGACTGTTCCTGGGAGCTGAGTTCTGGAATCTGCTTCCAAATGAAGGTTGGCGAGATCCTCTTCGCCACCCTCCTCTTTGACCTTGAAAGTTCCGTGACTCTCCTCTCCATCCATGACTGTAGGTGGGTCCATTCCCGGGTGTGCCAGTGCTATGGTAGTGATAGTGATGCTCCACTGGTGCTGAGACTTCTCCTGCAGGAGTGCTTCCTGCTGCTCCTTGGGGGCTCTGTGTGGCTGTTACCACAGGTGCCTGTATGGTGGCAGCAGTGTTTGCGGTAGGGCCTGTGCTTGCCGGCTCAGAAGGAACAGGGGTCATCATTGGTGCCTGGGTCTTTGTTTTTTCTTTCTTGACTTAGGTTAGCTCTCCCAGCTGCATCTGCACCAATTTTTTCGTCAGGGATTTTGCTGCATCTTCTTCTTTTTGTTTTTCTTTCTTGTAGATTTCAAGATGGTGACAAATATGCTCAGAGTATAAAGCCCAATTCATTTTTGATAGTCCCACGACTCCATCTAGGGCTTTCTGAACCTCATCTGGTAGAGCCTTTTTTAGAGTTATTTTAAACAGGATTTCAGTTGCTGGAGAATGGTTCCATGCATTTCCTGTTTCCTCCGCCCATCTCTTCTGGAATCGGTGCAGGAACTTCTTTGGGCACTCTTCAGGTGTCCACTCCTCATCATCCAATTTAGAGGGATCCAAGACCTCAGGGTACTTTCTTCTCAGTCCTTCCCAAATGGAGTTTCTACAGCGATTAAAGGGGACTTCATCATGTTGATTAGCGCCCATCATCTGTGTTAGTCCAACCTTTCCTGCTAATTCTTCAGTGTCATGTTTTCCCATTACATGCATTAGCAAGGCTTTTATGTCACCTAAAGACAAGATTACCCCTGCAGTGCCTTCTTCTAAGGCAGTTATCCATCTCCCAGCTCCTTGGGTGATGTCTGGCAGCCTGTTGGCCAGCCCCACCATGTCTGTCCAGCTCCATGGGGTATACACATGATGACCATTTCTAACCACCAATGGGCATATGAGGTCTTCGTCCTCCTCGTCTTCTGTGGGGGCTCCATACTGTCTTCCAGATCGAGTGCGACTGACTGGTTCCAGGCAGTCCATCCAGTTGGTTATATCCTGTTCTAAAGCCGCTATGTCTTTGGCTACACATTGTTGTCTTTGCCTGAGTCGGGCCTCTTTTGCACTCTCAATGATGATCTCACCAGAAATCTTTCGGGTGGGTGGCTCTATAATGTGATTCCCTTGATTGGGCGTCGATTGTTGTAATACTCTTCTTTCCTCGGCGTCCCTATGTCTTTGTATTCTTTCCTTCGCTAGCCGAAGCTGCTCAGCTAGTTCTTCATTATCTCTTCTGGCCAGATCCAGTGTGTCACAGAAGCTCTTGTGCCACTCTTTGGAGCCTCTATAGCCTGTGAAGGTCCAGTCGGCTGACTTATGGTGGGAGGGGACGGTTTTCAGTGGACCTCGATGTGCAGGTGGGGCCTTCAGGTCTCTCTCTCTATCCTCGTTTGCCTCAGTGTCACCATTATATGTGGCCCCCCCTGCTGGTCGTGGTGAGCAACCACTTACTTCCGGACTTGGAGACCTTGTATGATCCATTTGACAGGCCAAGGACCTGTCTCCTTGTGGCTCTCGAGCTTTTAGTGTCAGTGTGAATTTGCCCTCCACATCCATGCCTTGGTCCTCTTCACGAGTTCCTAATACAAATTGTCCAGCTGTCCTTCCCATATCATGACGTTTATATGGGGGTGGCTCTGCTTCCCAGCTCGGTGCACTGGCTTTAGTGTCTTTGGATCTTTCCTCTGTCATTTTTTCTCTTTTCTGCTGTAGCCTCTGCGCTTCCTGCTTGAACAAGGCCAAAACTTCTTTTTCTTCAGTGCGTTTTTTGTTGTTATTCACATTCTTCTGCTGATCTTTAATTTCTTTTTTCTGTATTTCTACCGCAACTGCTTCACACATCACCGGATCAAATGATCCCTCCAAAGGCCATTGCCTGCCCCCATGTGACCTTTTGTGGCACTTTCTCATACATTGGTTGGCCTTAATGCGTTTTCCTGGATATTTTCTTAGTACTAAGTCTAGCGGGGTACTTTCCCGACCTTGACCTTGAGAGTTACCCATGTAACCCTGACAAACGCTATGTGAGATGTTTCTATGGTGCTCTGGTAGTCCCTCAGGGGCTGTCCTGATCCAGACCAATAACTTGCCGGCTGTAACACCTGTTTTGTATTTTAAACCCTTAAAAGGATTAAATTTCCAACTGTTATGCCCGTCTTCTTTTTCTTTAACTAAATATGGAAAATTTACCTGTTTCCCACCGAACCTTCCTTGGGACCACAGTCAGAGTCAACCTAGGAAACAGTTCTTCACCTGGATCGGTTGGTAGTGTTATTAAATGATTTAATGGTATGCTAATTTCTTTATTAGGATCAGCACAAAGCAGCTCCAGCCACGGGGTTAAACCCTGATGCCACAGACGTCTTATCAGCAGCTCCCAATTAATTAGAGGGAATTGTTCTTTCTTTTGCTTCAGATTGACTACCTTAGTAATCTGCCATAATTTCTGATTGATCTCTTGTTCGTCCTGCCAATGTTCTGCTCCTACACTGTCAAAATAGGTCCTTTCCAGCCAAAAATGTGTCCTGATTCCCTGGGTTTCGATGTCTCCGTCAGTCAAGTAATGTTCTGGGAGTATTATTTCATCATCACTTAAGTCTCCCATCAAAGACTGTCCCAAGCATTGATCAGTCTGTCAGCTTTTTCACTATAATCTAAGCTTTAACTCTTTTGATTTTTAACCAACTTTATTTATTTAATCCTCTTACAACCCTAACACTTCCTAATGTCTTTGCTCCCGACTTTCTATTTTTCCTTCTAGTTTTTTCACTTTCCACTTCTCTTTTTCGCTTCTCTCTTTTTCTGCTATGTTTGTTTATTAGTTTTCTCTCTTTGAAATAATATCTACCTTCTCTGTATTTACATAGCAGTCTCTTCTCCTGTCTTTTTCTTCACTGTCTCTGTTTCACACTTTCCTCTCTGCCTGTCATGCACCTCCCAAGTCCTCCTGTTGGGTCTAAACGCCTCCTCCTTCTCGTACTCTTTACATTAATCTTGTATGTCAGCCAGCCTGCAAGCCCTCACAGCTTTGCCTGCAACTCCCCGCTTACTCTCCGCTCTCCCACACACCAATCTTCAAAAGCTTTATACACAAAAATTATTAAAAACAACTTTCTATATATCTCTATCTAGACTTCTGCCACCCTTTACTCCGCGGCTTTAAACAACCTTTTTATTCACTTAACACCAATGTGTTCTGTTTAAGTATGTATCTCTTCTTCACGTTAGACAGCTTCTCCGGCGCTGCCAGCAACTCATATATTATTTTTTAACAAGCCCTCTTTGAGCGTACAATATTTCATTTACTTCTACGCCTTACCGCGCCTCGCGTGCGTATCCTGTGCTTAATATATTATTTTTCACAAGCTCCTCTCTGAGCATACAATATTTCATTTATTTCTACGCCTTACCGCGCCTCGCGTGCGTATCCTGTGCCTTTCTGCACTTTCTTCTACTTTTTTCACTTACTGAGCTCCTCGTGAGCTTAATGTGCCTTTGCACTGAAAATACTCTCTTTTTCTTTTCTTAAAAAAAAACTCATATTACTGTGTACTTAATTACTTATGCTTCTCCCACGCCCCACAAGCGTGTATTTGGTGCCTTACTGCACTATTTTCTGCTTCATTAATTCTCATGTATTCTGCACTAACTCTCTATTTATTTTATTTTTTTTTATAGTTTTTCTCTTTTCTTAAAAAATGACATCCTTTATTGAGCTCTTTTACTTACTGTCAGCTGTGCTACTTTGCACTTTTCTCTTTAAATCTCTTTATCACGTACGGTATTTCTACTGCGCCCCCTCAGGCGCTTATCTTGTGCACGTATTCTCTGTTAAACTCTTTTTCTCACTTATTTCACTTCAGTCTCTGTTAAACTCTTTAAATAACCTTGTATTACCTTGTATCTATTTGTCAGTGTACTCCCCTAAATTAACCCCTACAGCGCATGCTATCAGCCGGCACATTAATAACGAATTTCAACACCAATTATTCCCCAAGCATCCAGGTTAGTTCTCCATGCACTCTTTTCCATACCAGAGTTCATGAACATTCCTGACCTTTCACTCACACAGACATTCTTTTTCCCGGGAACACACACACCTTCTGAGCATTTTATCTACAAGGCCTGATAATTTTCAATCTTATCTTTTTTAGTCTCTTATCAATTTTCTTAGTCCAGGTTCTTTTGGGTAAGAGGCAATTAAAAATATCACCTGTCAACTTGGGCAGAAATCCCGACTCACTCCTCCAGATCGTGCAGAAGTTACAAAAGGTTTCTGCTTACCTTTTAGTCGTGATCACTGTTATTTACGGTCTGGAGGGATGAGCTGGACTGCCCCAGGCTGCCGGAATGCCCCTGGACCCTCCTGAAGCTGGCTCGCCAAGTTCTGTCGTGGTTCGTCTTTAGTCTTCTCGGGATGTCGTCTTTTAGATAACACAAACTAATTGCAAGTGATATGCTAGAAAAGGACACAACACTTTAGAATAATTCAGCCTTAAGCAAGATAAAATGCACAGAGTTTTTAAGTTTATTTAAGCCTTCGACGCAGAGCTTAGACAAACTGAGTCCTCTAGAGAGACTGAATATGTGACGACCGCGCTCATCTATTTATTGGAGACCCGCGGGCATCGCTCCTCCTTCGACTTTTTTATTTATTTCATTCCCAAGACATGGTTTTCTATTGGAAGCGTCCTCTAGTGAACCCTAAGCAGGTGTTAGGCCATTATTTCAATGTGACAAACGCTCCCATTAAAACGTGAAGGATTTACAACTGATTTTTTTAAAAGACCTTCGGCCACAGATGCAGCTGGCCTGAGGCCCCCTGCACGTGGCCTGCGGGCTCACGGCCACAGGTGCAGCTGGCCTGAGGCCCCTGCACGTGGCCTGCGGGAAAGCACCTAAAAGGCCTTGGAAAGCCCCTGACAGACCGAATGACTAATAGAGCCCCTTTTTTTGGGTTGAACACCTGCTAGTTCAGCCAGAGGACATACAGTTCAGATCAGGACACTTGATAGTTCATCACAGTTCAAATAAGGACCTACAAATTCTTCTACACATGCAGTTAAAATGTTAAGGCTCGGACATTGGATTATTGATGCTTCTTAAGGTGTAAAAGTTAAGTTTATTGGGTATAAAACATCAAGTGCTCTAAAAGGTTAGTCTGGTTTTTAATGAAAATAACACATCCTGGGGACTCGCTGTACAAGTCACTAAATTTAAAATCTAGCAACATTCCAAGAGCCCTGATCCATAAGAGGAGAGCTGCCGTTAACGGGCGTGGCCGGTTCGTATCCTGGTTCCCGAGAAGGCTATTCGACCGGGGTGCGAGATCAGCTTCAGCAGGGTGGACGTCCGGATGGAGGCAGTGAGCAGCTAGACGAATCTCCTCGCCACCAGCTTGAACAGCCTTTGTGCAGCCCTGCTGGGTAATACCTGTGGAGAAACGAAGGTCGGACCCCAGAGACGGAGAGCTGGTTTTACACAAACACGCTCATCGGAGGGTGAGCGTGTGCCGTGTATCTAAAAGCGGGATCTGACACAACAAACAAACAGAATCCACAAAGAATTAAACCACGGTTCAGTTTGATCTGGACCAGCACTACCTCTTTTAGTTGGACCAGACCTTGGGCAGTTTTAACACCTCTCAAACCAAAGTGTAAAGTCCAAACCAAATTATGTGTTGTAAAAGCTTGTAAAAACATCATCCGTAGTTATGCTGGGTGTGTGTGATGGCAGGCATGAGGGGGAAAAGCCTCAACATCCAAGCAAGTAAAAAGGACAATTTTTCCCTAGACACAGACTATAACGAGCATCAAATCTACCTGACCGCTTATCTGGGATTGGATTGCAGACACAACAGGTCCAGCAGGGGACCCCGAAGTTGGATTTCGCGGCCACATTAACAACATCTGACTGGTGGATACTAAGGTGTTCCCATGCCAATTTGTAGATATAATCTCTTCACCGAGGTCTCCTCTCAGCTGGACGTACTTGGAACATCTCCCTAGGGAGGCACCCAGAATGCATTCTTATCATATGTTTGAAACACCTCACCTGGCTCCTTTCAACAGGACAGAGCAGCGGTTGTACCCCGAGCTCTTCAAGAATGACCAAGCTTGTCACCTTATCTCCAAAGGAGACACCAGCCACACTCCTGAGAAAACCCATTTCAGCTGCTTGTACCAGCGAACCAGTTCTTTTGGTCATGACCAAACCCTTATGGCCATAGGTGAGAGTAGGAACAAAGACTGACTAGTACATCGAGAGCTTTGCCTTTTGGCTCAGCTCCCTTTTCATCATAACACTACAGTAGAGCAAATGCAATTCCATCCCTGCTGTGCCGATTCTCCGGCCAATCTCACACTCCCTTGTCTCCTCACTTGTGAACAAGACACTGAGGTACTTGAACTCTTTCACTTGGAGCAGGACCATATTATCTACCCAAAGTAGGCAATCCATCAATTTCCTGCTGAGAACCATGGCCTCAGATTTAGAGGTGCTGATCCTCATCCCAGCAACTTCACACTCGGTTGTGAAGCGACCCTCCACACCCAGAGCCTTCAGCACTTCTGGACAGATCTCATCTACCCACAGGGTTATGCCACTGCAGAGTTGTTTGACGACCTCAGTGACTTCCACCAAGGACATTGATGATATTCCCGCATCAGCTTCCAGCTCTGCCCCTACTACAGAGGGTGCTCCAGTCTGACACAGGAGTTCTTCAAAGTGTTCCTTCCAGCTTGGGATTACACCCTCAGTTGAGGTCAGAGTCCCATCCTTACTGTAGACAGCTTGGATGGTTCCCTCTTTTCCTCTCCTGTGGTGTCTCATGGTCCATCAGAAGCACCTTGGTGCTGAGCGAAAGTCCTTCTCCATGGTTACTGCAAACTCCTCTGACATCCACTGCTTTGCCTCCCTGACAGAAGAGGCTGCCACCCTTTGGGCCTGTTGGTACCTTGCAAATGGCCCCGGAGTCCTCACAGATAACATATCTCAGAAAGACTCCTTCAGTGGGACGGCTTCCTTGACCCCGGTGTTCAAGGATTGCCACCACTTGAGGCACTTAAGACCTTCAGACCACAGCTCCCCACTGCAGCTTCAGTAATAGAAGCTTTAAACATCACGCATTCTGGTTCAATGCGCCCAACCTCCACAGGGATGCCAGAAAAGCTCTGCCGGAGGTGTGAGCTGAAGATGTGTCAGACAGTGGGCTCCTCTAGACATTCACATATCACTTGCACTATCCATTTGGGCTAGCCAGGGCTGTCCAAAGTCCTCCCCCACCCTCTGATCCAACTCACCACCAGATGGTGATCAGTTGACAGCTCTGCCCCTCTCTTCATCCGAATGTCCAGAACATGTGGCCTCAGATCAGATGATACAATCACAAAATCGATCCTTGGCCTTTGGCCTAGGGTGCCCTGGTATTATGTACACTTAAACACATCCTTATGTTTGAACATGGATTTCATTATGGACAGTCCAAGACGAGCACAGAAGTCAAATAACAAACGACCACTCAGGTTTAGTTCAGAGAGGCCGTTCCTCCCAATCATACCTCTCCACGTGTCTATGTCATTGTTCATGTGTTCAATGAAGTCCCCCAGCAAAACAATGGAGTCCCCCACTGGAGCACCATGCAGGTCTCCAGTCAGGCACTCCAAGAATGTGAGATATTCTGAACTGCTGTTCGGTGCATATGGACAAACAACAGTCAGAGTCACCCCCCCCCCCCCCGGCCACTCGAAGGTGCTGCCCAAAAACAGGGACTCGTGAGTATGGCACACCCACCCTGTGCCTCACACCCTGAGGAAATCCAGAGGCCAGTGAGGTTCAACCCCTATCAAGGAGAGTGGTTACGGTGCAGGACAGATGTAACTGGTAGTGCTCCACCTCCCGCACAAGCTCTGGCTCCTTCCCCCACAGCAAGGTGATGTTCCACGCCCCCAGAGCTATCCTCTGCTGCCTGGGTCTAGTCCGGTGAGGCCCTCAACTTTCACTGCCACACATTGGACAGCATACCCAACCCCAGCGGTTCCTGCTGCATGTGGTGAACCCACAGGATGGAGATGGAAAGCCCACATTACCTTTTTGGGCTGTGCCCAGCCAAGCCCCGTGGCAAGCCCAACCACCAAGCACTCTCTGATGGGCCCTCTGTCCAAGCCTGGCCCCAGATGGAGCCCCAGGCTTCCTCCAGGCTGGGTCACATTTCCTCTGCCTCATTTTTCTATGGAGTCATTGTGAACCATTCTTTGTCTGGCCCCTCATCTGAGACCAATTTGCCGTGGGAGACCCTACTAGGAGCACAAAGGCTCTGGACAACACAGGTCTTAGCTTCATAAAGGCACACAAACCTCTCCACCATGATAAGGTGATGGTTCCTCTCCAAGAACCATCACCAAGACAAAAAAAGCAATGTTGATGCTCTGAATTCCATATGCTAAAGCTACAGTGTGAAAACTTTTTGCCTTTGAGTGGAAATGGAATATAATATTCATACCCATCTGTTCATTAGTATACACTTACCTGCCCCCTGATTGAGACTGCTATGTTGCAGTGTAATTTTTTTAATCACAGGAAATGGCAAGGGAGCATGAGTCCCATCACCAAACATGAAGGGAAACAAAATCATTGTTGGCAACAGCACAATGTAGTTTGCAACCTCACCATGAGATGACAATAAATCCTACACCCTGTAGCTTTAAAACTAAAATCACTAGGTATTCCATTGATTTTACAGTGGTTTCCATATCAATATCACTGGATTGCTTCAATTTTCAGTAGTGTTGTGTGGCTGGGGTGCCTGGCTGGCTTTTGTTTCTGTCTTCTGTTTTTCCTTCCAGGTGGCATGCGTTCAGGACTGAGTGGCTGATGTGTGGCTGAGTTATTAGGACCTCACCCTGATCACCTGAGGCTGGTCATGTGCAGCTCGTCAGGACTCACAGCTGTGGTGCATCTGTATGGATTGGGGCATGGTTGCATTTAAGTCTGGAGTACACAGTGTGTATTTGCCAGAGACTCGTCCTTGTGACCAGACGGGTGAGATCGACGTTTGGAGAACCATCTCATCATCATGGACGCAGAGACCGTACCAGGTTTGACGCCACAGTCTGTGAAGGAGGATTGGGTGAGGTCTCACGCTCGTCAGCACACTTCCTGAGGTACTTTAGGTTTTGTGACTAACATGAGTACAGTCAGTAGATATGGTGTCCCTCACACCTTATTATATTGAGCTGTTATGTTAGTCGTTTAATCAGCTTCCACTGCAGTGGAGAGTTGAACTGGGTGTTCCATGCCTGCAGGGTGGGAAGCTGATTGGTGATTAAGCCAGGAAGTGTTTGCTGATTATGTACACCTTTGAGTGGTCTCTCTGTGTGTGGAGTGGTGGACTCACATGATGGTTTCTTCTTTCACAGACTCGGTTGGTCGAGGCCACCTGGGGGGTGTCGGCGGGGTCCTTGGGTCCGAACTGTTCTGGCTCCGGACCGTTTGTGCTGCTGGGAGCGCACCGTTTTTCCACCTCGCCAGACCGCGCACTTATTTGTTATTAATTAAGCACTCACTGTTATGTCATTAAATTCTGTTATCCTTTGAACCGTGCTCTGTTTCCTTTATGCTGGGTCCTAATGTCAAATGCTGGTCGGTGCTCCGACTGCGTCCGACACATAACAAGTAGGATAATAATCACCATTACTCATTTCCACTGTTAGGAAACTCTTTCACATGCGGTCTTATATGCCATACCTGAAGTGCTTTCAGGTCAAGGAGCATCAACCACACCACATAACAACACCTGGTCCTTGATGGCAACTGCATAGGTGAACAACCAGTTCATTCTGACCTCTCAAAAGTAATCTATCTGCAGCAGATGAAATGTGGGGATGTCCTTTGGCCTTCTCCTACTACTGGGGTTCTCAACACTGAGAACCAGACTGTGCACTTTGATTTCTCTGTGCAGAGAACCTGCAGTCTGCGTTCTCACCTCCTCTCTGCCCCCTGCTGCACACACCTGACACAGATATTCCTGCATTGTCATGATGCCACAGGAAGCAACGAGAAGCAGGTCCAGTGTGGTTATGACAGAGTTTGAGGGAAGAGCGACAGCAGAGTTTTTTTTTTTTTCAAGTGCGCGTGCAAACGAATCATCACAGCAACTCGCTCCATGTGTGAGAGTCATAAAATGCAGGGAAGATGAAGCCAACACACTGGAAATTGTTTTTTCCTTATTTATTCCTTGATTGGTTCATTCTACTGGTGCTTATAGTTGATAAAACTTGGATAAAGTTACTTGCACCAGTGCTAGTGCAGTATAAAATTACGTGCACCGCTCGAATAATACGTGCACAAACTAGCACATGCACGTACTAATTCGAGCCCTGTATAAATAAGAATAAGAAAATCGCATGTACATAAGTATTCACAGACTGCCATTAAGCTCAAAATTTTTCTCAGGTGCATCCTATTTCCACTGATCATCCTTGAGATGTTTGGACAGATTAATTGGAGTTCACCTGGGGAAAATTCAGTTGATGGACATGATTTGGAAAAGCACACACCTGTCTACATATCAGGTCCCACAGTTGACAGTGCATGTCATAGCACAATACAAGCATGAAGTCTGTGGAAGGAATTGTATGTAGACCTCTAAGACAGGACTGTCACAAGGCACAAATCTGGGAAAGGGTACAGAAACATTTCTGCTGCTTTGAAGCTCCCAATGAGTACAGTGGCCTGCATAGTCCATAAATGGAAGAAGTTTGTTTCCTAGGACTGGCTGCCCGTCTAAACTGAGCTGACCAAGGACCCGATGGTCACTCTGTCAGAGTTCCAGCATTCCTCTGTGGAGAGGAGAGAACCTTCCAGAAGGACAACCATCTCTGCAGCAATCAGGCATGTACGGCAGAGTGGCCAGACGGAAGCCCCTCCTTAATAAAAGGCACATGGCAGGCATGGCAGCCCATCTGGAGTTTGCCAAATGGCACCTGAAGGACTCTAAGACCACGAGAATTCTCTGGTATGATGAGACAAAGATTGAACTCTCTGGCGTGAATACTAGGCGTCATGTTAGGAGGAAACAATGCACCATCCCTACAGTGAAGCATGGTGGTGGCCGCATCATGTTGTGAGATGTTTTCAGTGACAGGAACTGGGAGAGTAGTGAAGATTGATGGAAATTTGAATGCAGCAATGTACAGAGACAACCTGGATGAAAACCTGCTCCAGAGCATGCTTGACCACAGACAGGGCAAGGGTTCTTCTTTCAGCAGGACAATGATCCTAAGCACATAACCAAGATATCAAAGGAGTGCCTTCAGGACAACTCTGTGAATGTGCTTGAGTGGCCCAGCCAGAGCCCAGACCTGAATCCATTTGAACATCTCTGGAGAGGTCTGAAAATGGCTGTGCAGTCACACTCCCCATCCAACCTGATGGAGCTTGAAAGGTGCTACAAAGAGGGATGGGCAAAACTGCCCAAAGATAGATGCACTGAGCTTTTGGCATCATGTTCAATAAGATTTGAGGCTGTAATGGCTGCCAAAAGGTGTATCAACAAAGTATTGTGTAAAGGGTGTGAAAACTTATGTACATGTGATTTCTTTTTTTATTATTATTATTCTTTATAAATTTGAAAAAAAAATTCATGTTTTCATTATGGGGTTCTGCGAGTAGCATTTTGAGGGGAAAAAATAAGAATTTACTCAATTTTGGAAAAAGGCTATAACATAAAATGTTGAAACAGTGAAGCACTGTGAATACTTTCCGGATGCACCGTGCATTATTTTAATACCTTTTTCATATATTACACATTTTTTGTGACTTAAGGACTTTAATAAACTAGGTTATATCACCAAAACAGGTCATCCATGAATAAAGATGTATTCTCAACAAATATTTAAATAATTTTCTAAAAACGCTGTTAATTGTTTGGTTTTGAAACAAATTATTCCTCTATACAGTCCTGTCGACAAGTATGAGTCACATATTCTGAAAGTAGATTCTTAACATTTTGATATATGACATGTGAGCATTATACATCTAACATTTGGTGAATGCAGAGTGAAAGATAACATACTCAAAAATTTAAATTACATATTATTTTGGACATTTATTATGCATTGATCTTCAAGTTTGTTCCTATATTACACTACTTTTGTGATCCAAAGTCTGGTAAATCCATTTCTAACACAACAACAATTTGCCAAATGAATGTGTATTTTTATTCAAGATTTTCTAAAAATGCATGTTTCAGATTTAGAGCCAAATTATAGAACTCTAGACAAATATGTGAAACATATATAAAGCTGAGACTATTGTAAACATTTTGATATGCAACATATGGGCATTATACTGAAACAAAAAGTGGCTTAAAAAAGGGAAACTACTGAAAATAAGGTCACATCGAGAAAATACACATGGACCCCATAAGATTAAATAAAATAATTTTTGTTTGATGTGTAAACTCCAAATTGCATATTTCACTGATGCTACTCAAGAAAAACAATTTTCAACTGTGACTGCTATAAAAGCCAAAATGATTTTTCTTTTTTTTACATCTGTATGGAACAGCAATAATTACATCAGTGAGGTTCACAATGAAGAATGAAAACTGATATAAAGTCAATCAAATTCATCACCAGACGTCTGTACTGGCTAATGATCTCAGACGTAGAGACAGAATCAATAAAGTGCATGCTGACTCAAATGTTGAATCACAGTATGCCCGCTCTTTAATCATTTTCACACAACACGGAAAAGGTCGTGTCAGTGCTGCATCAATCTGTTGTTGACAGGGAGAAGCAGACGTGGGTAAACTGTTACTTCCACAAAATACCAGCATTTTGGTTTTAGTTTCTTGAGTCAGTATGTCACATGTACTCCAACAACATCAACACATGTTAACTGACACTTTTAGATATGCAGATTCAACTGCTCTTTACAGCAGATACTCTATCTAATCAGCCAAATCACACAGCAGAAATTCAGTGCCTGTAGGCATGCAGACATGGTTACGACGATCTGATGAAGTTCAAACCAAGCATCAACATTGGGAAGAAAGGCGATTTAAATTATTGTGGCATGATTGTTGGAGCCAGACGGGCTGCTTTGTATTTCAGAAACTGCTGATGTGCTGGAATTTTCATGTTCAACCATCTCTTGGGTCAACAGAGAATGATGTTAAAAAAAAATGGCAGTGACATTGAAGGAAAATGCTTTGTTTATTGCAGAGGCCAGAGAAGAACAAAGAAGAACCAGACTGGTTTAAGCTGACTGAAATGCATCAGTAACTCATCTAACCACTTGTAATAAAGATATGCCCAAACACAAGAACAGAGACCTGAGGCTACAGTGGATAAGGGCTCACCAAAACTGGACAATAGAAGTCACTGAAAGAATGTTGCCTCACCTGATGAGCCTTGATCTCTACAGCTAGTCTGGCATAGCCAGATATTAGTCTGGTACCTCTCCATTCATATTTGATTTACTGGGGTACCACTGGTTGGAGACAAACCCGTCTCTGGCTGCTACTGAGTAGCCATACAAGTATACAAGTATTCACAGCAACGAAGCATGTGACGCAGTCAGAGCGTGACAACCTTCTCAAACTATTTTTTTAATGAACTAAACAACAAAGCACAACTAGAGAGCAGGGCAGTCACAATTATTATAATATTCGCCAATCGTGATTATTTTTCATATTTGCAAATATTTTTCATAATCGCGATTACCGTGAATTACTTATTTTATCCACAAAGTTGCATAAAATGACTCAGAATCTGACGTTATTGTGTTGCAGCAGCAGCGCATGCAGCCTCGCTGCCTCACTCACTCTGTTTCCCTCTCGTCTTGGTCAGATGGTTAGCAAGGCTCAGATAATAACACGGAGCGTGAGGATGTTCTGGTTCAAAGCCACGTACCACGGCACCACTGTGGATGCATTTCGGCTTTAAGTAGGACTATCACGACTAGTCGACTAGTCACGACTACGTCGACGATTGAAATCGTCAACAACTAATTTAGTGGTCTAAGAGTTGTTTATTTTATTTAAGCCTTTGTTTTTCTCTCAATTCATAGTTTTAGGCAGCGAGCTGTCCTGCCGTCATTTGAACGTTCAAATTTTGAATAAGATGGGCGATTACAACAGTGGCCGTCTTGTTCAAAGCCGTTTAAAATGCGCAGTTTACCGAAGGAGCTCTGTGTGTGTGCGCGCACATGGAGTCAACTGGCTGGAGACTGCGGGGGGATTCCTGAACAGAGGCACAAGACGTTACGTTCTGCTGTGAACCATCAGTGAACGTGAGACAGCGAGCGCAGAGCAGAGAGACGATTTTAACCCGAGTGAACATGTTAAAAAAAACAAAACAAAACAAAAAAAACTTGGAACTGCCTTTACTCTCTGTACTTTCTCTACACGTGTGGTTCTGATGGAACCATCCTGTTCACACCAAGTGCACATCGTATACTGAATTTATAAGATCATGAGATGAAATAAACAGTCAAATATCCTTAAAAAATGAGAATATATAAATGAACTGAGCAAAAATTACACATACACGGGTTAAAAAACCCTGCTGTGGAGAAGCTGTGCAGTGATGTTCAGAGGCACAGATCACAAAAAGCTGAACTTTAACAGCTGTTATTTTCCAAAGGTATGCATTTGTTCAATCTTGAGCTTAATGTAGTGTTCAAGCACAAAACGTGACTGATGAGAAAAAAAAAGGATGACTTCATCACACTAAAATGAACTGGAGTCAGAATAAAAATACAAAGTTATTAAGCTGCAGCTATGTTTTAATTATTTCAAAGTGACTTGCCTCCTACTGTATTCTGATTTATTTATACAAAAATATATGGGGAGTCTAATCAGCCTGGATTGTTCTGTTACGTTTATATCAGTTTTCCAGCACATGCCCAGGTGTTTTTCCCTTCTTTATAAGAGTTTGGTGTTTGTGTTTGCTCCACAAAGTTTGAAAACACATAAAATGGTCACACTTTTCTTTATAGTAGTTCTGTAATTTCAAAAATGCAACAGAAACAACCACAAATCAGAAAAAAGTTGGAACTATATATAAAATGAAGATAAAAATTAAATGTTGCACTATTCCCAGTTTCTCCACTCACAGAAGCTAAACGTTCTTCCAGAGTTGTGTAATTATACTATGATAGTAGAATATAAAGGCAAAAAAAAAAAAAAGACAATACAATTGTCAATTGCAATTATTTGCCTGACAGTTAATCGTCTCCAGAAATTCCTAATCATGACAGCCCTACTAGAGAGAAAAAAAATGTATAAAAACAAGGTGATGGGGGAGGTGATGGTCAAGTGGTTAAGGCGTGGGGCGTGAGACCAGAAGATCAGTTCAAATCCCAGTCTGACTGGAAAATCACTAAGGGCCCTTGGGCAAGGTCTTTAATCCCCTATTGCTCCCAGTGTGTACTGAGAGCCTTGTATGGTAGCACCCTCACATCAGGGTGAATGTGAGGCATTATTTGTAAAGCACTTTGAGTGTCTGATGCAGATGGAAAAGCTCTATATAAATGGAGTCCATTTCAACAAACCTTACAAACAAAACAAGAAACATGCACCAGTAAATTTGACCGTTGGGGTTTTTCTGTAATTATTGTATGGCTTTTGCCTTACAATATAAAGTGCCTTGTTGTGATTTGGCGCTATATAAATAAAATTGATTTGATTTCATTTAAATTTTGCTTGTGACAAAATGTGGCAGTGGAACACAATTATAACATAAAACAGCAAAAATCTAGTCAAGCACAGTTATTCTGCAGTTTACAGGGACAACTATTCAGAAAGCCTCACACAGGCTGTTCTGCAGCATTTCCTGTACACACACACTAGTGCATCATACTCCAACAAAGCTGAATGGAAAAGAAAATTTTACAACTTAAAAAATGGTTTATACCACATTTTTTTCTGGTTTTCTTCCTGTCTGAATTGGCTGGTAGACTATACCAAAATACAGCTGGCCATATGAATGGTAGGCAGACATGAGCCATTAGGTAGACATGAGGGAATTCAGTTTTTACTGATGGTCAAAGTTTGAAACAACAGACAACAACAGTTTGCTGACATAATACATAATTCATCACCCTACCCACCCCACCGAGTGCTTAAACACCTAAATCAAAAGTATTCCACAGTTAGCATATTCTTAGACACAAGGAGCAAAATATCAAACCAGATTTACACAAATACAACCACATTGCCAGCCTCACACTTTTTAACAAAACACTGCATTCATTAATGTGCAAAACACAAACACCCTTGAATACACATTAGTATACAAATAATAAGTGGTGGGCACAGCTAACCAAAAAGTTAGCTTCAATAACAGCTAATCAGCTAACTGAAGAGTTATCTTTGATAAAGCTAAACCGATAAACCACCCCAAAAATTATCGGAAGCTACAGGTAACCAATAACTTTCAAAACTGAGTTTTAACACCATGATCACAAACCCAAACAATGAATCACCAGTTCCGTCTTTGTGCCCCCTGCTGGAAGCTCCTGTTTACTACATATTTTACTCTACCACAGTAAAAGGAGCCTGACCACCAGGTTACCACAATTCGGAAGATTCAGATGGTTTTCGGTGGCTTTTCAGTCGTGTGACTATCTGAGAAACTGTGGAAGAGGTGGGCATGTCACAACATGTCCTGTGAGGCTTCAACACGAAGGTGTTTTTGCTCTGCCATCAGCTTTGTGCCGAAGCCATCGGCACGAATTTCACCACCACTCTTTTCATGGCCAAATCTTCTGTCACAGTGGAATGTGCCGAAAAAGTGCTGATGTCCACCTCTTCCGCAATTTCTCGGATAGTCACACGACGGTCCCGCATCACCACAGTGTTCACTTTGGAAATGATCTGGTCATTTCAGCATGTTGATGGCCGACCGGAGCGTGGCTCGCTCTCCACCGTTGTGTGGACATCTTTAAACCGGTTGTACCGCTCCTTAATCTGTGTGATGCCCATAGCATCGTCACCGAAAGCCGTCTGAATCATCCGAATGGTTTCCACCTGGCTGTCGCCCAGTTTCTGGCAAAATTTGATGCAGTCGCACTGCTGCAGTTGTTCCACCATTTTCCTTGCAAAGAAAATCCGACGAGAGACTACACCCATCCTCACACAAAGACTGCTTACCAGCAAATGACACAATTGACAGGCATGAAAATATTCACGCATGCGCACAAAGGTTCAAGGTTGGTTCATGCAAGCACACGTGATTCAAATCCATCAGGTTTTTGAAAAAAATAAAAAGGTCGGATACTTTTCTAACAGACCTCGTATATTACTGTGGAACAAAGACAACAAACAGTGTTGTAAAGGACAATAACCAGGACATTATACAGCAAACAGGAAGCAATTGCAGCTCACAGTGATTCCAATTGAAAATAATGGAGAAGAAACCTGAGCTTCTTCTGGTATTTTTACATAAAACAAACAACGTGTATAAACCCAGAGAATATATTCCGCGCTCCGAGCCACGATCGAGAGGCAGAAAACACCACATCATTTCTAAATGGATGGCTGTGTGGAGCTGGGACCATCGTGAGCAATTTATCTGGTTATCACAAGAGCTGGACATCAGCCATTTTCCGGCAGATTTCACTTTTAACAAGAGATTTTGTCATGGAAAGCCGCGCGGAGGCTTCGCCCGTCAGGACCGATTCGCTGATCGAGCGAGACAAAGGAACACCTCCATTTCGGAGTGCCAGGGGACAAGTTGGGACATGCCCAGCTCTCCACAATTTCTCTGGTCCCCTGGCACTCCGAAATGGAGGTGTTCCTTTGTCTCGCTCGATCAGCGAATCGGTCTAAATGTATTTAGTATTTTTGGTCTACATAGGATCCAAGGTGGACCAGTGGGAAAAAACTCTCAGAAGATTAAGTTTGGCTGCTGGAAGGCAGCGACAGTAAATAAAGACAATGAAACAAATGTATGGTTGAGTGAATATAAATCAAATGAGAACAAAGAAACAAAATATATACAAAACTGCAGCTAAATTCACAATGTGCACAACTGAAATTGAACTCATTTAGTCAAACCAGACCAAAAACAAAACCAAGAAATAAGCAACCCCAAAAATCTAGTTCTTTAAACCCTGTGGTTTGCAGGCAACCAACAATAAACAAGTGTTTTGTGTCCAGTGAAAGTTATAGAGAAATCCTGAGATGTCCAAAAGCACAAACAGTTTGAATTGACAGAATTATGGGAGACACTCAGTTGGAGTTGGTGGGAGAACTTGATGGATAGTGAAAAAAGGACAGGCTGCAAGGCCTCCTACTAAACCAGGCTGGAGGAAGTGGACTGGTATGTTATTTTCCTTAGGCTTCGGGCCTGGATCTGTGGCTCGCCATCGTAGAAAATCCCACACAGGACACCTGGCCAGTTCAGGTTGAAGGAAAATGCAAATATCAAACAGGTCCCCAGCACAACCACAAAGGTCAGGACTCTGCAGCTGCTGTCCCTTGGCTTGTCTCCCACACAACTCAGGAAGAGGAAGCCAAGGCAGCTTATATCCTGATTTGGGGCACCATGATTGGCTAATTAAGGTCACATGATCTTGTGGTGTGGCATGGTGCATTCAAGGAGAGTGGAAAAAACACTACTGGGCCAAACATTGCGATTTTAACCGCGGTTACAAACGGCCTCCCCGATCTAAACCCAGGTGGTTGTTTGTTATTGGACTTCTGTGCTACTCACGGACTGTCCACAACGAACACCATGTTCGAACATAAGGATGCTCATAAGTGGACATGGTACCAGAGCACCCTAGGCCAAAGATCCATGATCGATTTTGTGATTGTATCATCTGATCTGAATCCACATGTTCTGGACACTTGGGTGAAGAGAGGGACAGAGCTGTCAACTGATCACCATCTGGTGGTGAGTTGAATCAGAGGATGTGGGAGGACTTTGGACAGACCTGGTGAGCCCAAATGGTGTAGGTGAACTGAGAACATCTGGAGGAGCCCACTGTCTGACAAGTCTTCAACTCGCACACAGTTTTTCTAGCATCACTATGGAGGTTGGGGGTATTGAATCAGAATGGGCAATGTTCAAAGCTTCCACTGCTGAAGCTGCAGCAATGGAAGCTTTGTGGCCTGAAGGTCTTAGGTGCCTCAAGGAGTGACAACCCTCGAACACTTTGGTGGACACAGGTGGCCAGGGAAGGCGTCCGACTGAAGAAGGAGTCCTTCTGTGATATGTTATCTCGGAGGACTTCGGAGGCACTTGCAAGGTACCGACAGCTCAAAGGGCAGCAGCCTCTGCTGTGGGATAGGCAAAGCAGTGGGTGTGGGAGGAATCCGGAGTAGCCATGAAGAAGGACTTTCAGTCAGCACCAAGGTGCTTCTGGCAGACTGTGAGGCACGTCAGGAGGGAAAAACAGTAAGGATGGGACTCTGTTGACCTCAACTGAGGATGTAATCTGGCAAAGGAAGGAACACTTTGAGGAACTCCTGCATCAGACCGGAGCACCCTCTATAGTAAGGGCAGAGCTGGAAGCTGATGGAGGATTTTCATTAATTTCCCTGGTGTAGGTCACTGAGGTAGTCAAACAACTCTGCAGTGGCAAGGCCCTGGGGGTTGATGAGATCCGTCCAGAAATGCTGAAGGCTCTGGGTGTGGAGGGATTGTCTTGAATGAGATGTCTCTTCAACACTGCATTGAAGTCTGGGACAGTGCCTAAGGAGCGGCAAATTGGTGGTGGTCCCCATATTTAAAAAGGGGGACCACACAGTGTGTGCCATCTATAGGGGCATCACACTACTCAGCCTCCCTGGTAAAGTCTACTCCAGGGTGCTGGAAAGGAGGGTTCGGCCGATAGTCGAACCTCTGATTGAAGAGGAACAATGCTGGTTCCGTCCTGGTCATGGAACAATCAACCAGCTCTTCACTGTCACAAGAATCCTGAAGGGTGTCTGGGACTATGCCCATCCAGTCTACATGTGTTTTGTGGACTTGGAGAAGGCGTATGATCGGGTACTCCAGGAGATGCTGTGGGAGGTGCTGCAGGAGTATGGAGTGAGGGGGTCCCTTCTCAGGGACATCCAATCTCTGTACTCACAAAGCGAGAGCTGTGTTCAGGTGCTCAGCAGTAAGTCAGGCTCATTTCTGGTGTGGGTTGGCCTCCACCAGGGCTGTGAGCTGTTACTAATCCTGTCTGTGATATTCATTGACAGGATATTGAGGTGTAGTCGGGGGGAGAAGGGTTTCCCGTTTGGTGGGCTCAAGGTCTCATCACTGCTTTTTGCAGATGATGTGGTCTTGTTGGCTTCATTGGTTGGTGACCTCCAACACTCATTGGACTGGTTCGCAGCTGAGTGTGAAGCGGGTGGGATGCGGATCAGCACCTCTAAATCTGAGTCCATGGTTCTCAGCAGAAAACTCGTGGATTGCCTACTCGGGCTAGGGAATATGGTCTTGCTCCAAGTGAAGGAGTTCAAGTACCTTGGGGTCTTGTTCACGAGTAAACGAACAATGGAGCATGAGATTGGCCGGAGAATCGGCACAGCAGTGGCGGTGTTGCATTCGCTCTACTGCACTGTTGTGACAAAAAGGGAGCTGAGCCAAAAGGCAAAGCTCTTGATCTACTGGTCAGTCTTCGTTCCTATTCTCACCTGTAGTCATGAGGGCTGGGTCATGACCGAAAGAACTAGATCGTGGGTACAAGTGGCCAAAAATGGGCTTCCTTAGGAGCATGGTTGGTGTCTCCCTTAGAGATAGGGTGAGAAGTTCGGTCATCCGTGGGGAGCTCGGAGTAGAGCCACTGCTCCTTCGCACTGAAAGGAGCCACTTGAGGTGGTTCGGGAATCTGGTAAGGATGCCTCCTGGGTGCCTTCCTAGAGAGACCCCGAGGAAGACCCAGGACTAGGTGGAGAGATTATATCTCTACACTGGCCTGGGAACGCCTCGGGATCCCCCACTCAGAGGTGGCCAATGTGGCATGGGAGATGAGTGATGAGAACATGAGAGGATCCAGGGTCGAGAACAGCGAGCAGGAAAAACTAAAGTCCTACATAGAGGATTCTACTGAACCTCTCAGCAGGATTGCCTTGAGGATGATATGGTGTTCTCAAGTCTCCAGTGCCAGATTTTTATCGCAGCATCCCAAAGAGATCATTGTCAAAACTCATGACCTTCGTTGTGATGCAACCTGCTGGGGTAGCCAAGATGCTGAATAAATTCAAAGATGCATTCAGCTGCTGTCCTTCCAGGTTTGTTTTTGGTTGGATGTGGCTAAGCGAATCTCCACGACGACCAATAGGTGTTCATAGCCACCTTGGCTGGACTCAAGATGAAGATAATCTATACATATCAGGTCCAATGGTGAGTTTGAGGTGATGACACTCATTGGTGCACACACGTTTGCTTGTTTTTTTAAATGCTAGGACATCTGGTAACATACTTTTCAACTTCCCACTTCATACATAGCCAGTAAAACCTGAGTAGTTTGTCAGTGCCAATATGCCCCATATAGTCGTGGAGGTGCTTTAATACTGTGGGTGTGTATCTGGCAAGGAAGACAAGTTGTTGTCTTTCATTTGACTGTCTGAATAATAGCCCAGTCTCGATGTGCAATTTACTCCAACAATGGAGACGTTTTATTGTTGTTTTCCAACTGTTCATCTTATGTCGCTGGTCATTGCTGAATTTGCCTATTTTAGCTAAGGATCTCACACACTGCTTGATCTTCCCTTTGGGGTTTGACCAACTCTTTCCTGCTGATGGTTGGAAGGGGTGCAGGGGGATGAGCACCTGTGGTGAGTGTGAGGACAGCAACCCAAGCTACAATTCTGTCCTGAGCTGCTTTCGTCCCATTCCAAATAGCTTCCACAATTTCTCGTGATAGCTCCTCTGTGCACTATGTCACATACGTCTCTCTGTAAATTTTATTACAGAGATTAGAGCATGCCATAGGTATTAAAGGCACTGCGCTGCGGTGGTTTGAATCATATTTGTCTAATAGATTACAATTTGTTCATGTAAATGGGGAATCTTCTTCACAGACTAAAGTTAATTATGGAGTTCCACAAGGTTCTGTGCTAGGACCAATTTTATTCACTTTATACATGCTTCCCTTAGGCAGTATTATTAGACGGTATTGCTTAAATTTTCATTGTTACGCAGATGATACCCAGCTTTATCTATCCATGAAGCCAGAGGACACACACCAATTAGCTAAACTGCAGGATTGTCTTACAGACAAAGACATGGATGACCTCTAATTTCCTGCTTTTAAACTCAGATAAAACTGAAGTTATTGTACTTGGCCCCACAAATCTTAGAAACATGGTGTCTAACCAGATCCTTACTCTGGATGGCATTACCCTGACCTCTAGTAATACTGTGAGAAATCTTGGAGTCATTTTTGATCAGGATATGTCATTCAAAGCGCATATTAAACAAATATGTAGGACTGCTTTTTTGCATTTACGCAATATCTCTAAAATCAGAAAGGTCTTGTCTCAGAGTGATGCTGAAAAACTAATTCATGCATTTATTTCCTCTAGGCTGGACTATTGTAATTCATTATTATCAGGTTGTCCTAAAAGTTCCCTAAAAAGCCTTCAGTTAATTCAAAATGCTGCAGCTAGAGTACTGACGGGAACTAGAAGGAGAGAGCATATCTCACCCATATTGGCCTCTCTTCATTGGCTTCCTGTTAATTCTAGAATAGAATTTAAAATTCTTCTTCTTACTTATAAGGTTTTGAATAATCAGGTCCCATCTTATCTTAGGGACCTCGTAGTACCATATCACCCCAATAGAGCGCTTCGCTCTCAGACTGCAGGCTTACTTGTAGTTCGTAGGGTTTGTAAGAGTAGAATGGGAGGCAGAGCCTTCAGCTTTCAGGCTCCTCTCCTGTGGAACCAGCTCCCAATTCAGATCAGGGAGACAGACACCCTCTCTACTTTTAAGATTAGGCTTAAAACTTTCCTTTTTGCTAAAGCTTATAGTTAGGGCTGGATCAGGTGACCCTGAACCATCCCTTAGTTATGCTGCTATAGACGTAGACTGCTGGGGGCTTCCCATGATGCACTGTTTCTTTCTCTTTTTGCTCTGTATGCACCACTCTGCATTTAATCCTTAGTGATCGATCTCTGCTCCCCTCCACAGCATGTCTTTTTCCTGGTTCTCTCCCTCAGCCCCAACCAGTCCCAGCCGAAGACTGCCCCTCCCTGAGCCTGGTTCTGCTGGAGGTTTCTTCCTGTTAAAAGGGAGTTTTTCCTTCCCACTGTAGCCAAGTGCTTGCTCACAGGGGCTCGTTTTGACCGTTGGGGTTTTACATAATTATTGTATGGCCTTGCCTTACAATATAAAGTGCCTTGGGGCAACTGTTTGTTGTGATTTGGCGCTATATAAAAAAATTGATTGATTGATTGATTGATTGATATCAAGAAGCATACATGACAGGGTGTCAGCATCTATGTTTGCCTTGTCAGGTCTGTATTTCACCTCAAACGGTAAGTCGGATAACTCCCCAGCCCAAAGATGCAACACTGCGTTGAGCTTGGCAGTGCTCATGACTCAAGTTACAGGATTGTCATCAGTACAGATGGTGATGTTTCGAGTTTAATAAAGATAATCCATAAACTTCTCACACACAGTCCATTTCAATGCCAAAAACTCTAATTTGCCGCTGTGCAAATAATCAGCTAGGGACAGTGATCTGGAACTGTACCCCATAACTCTAAGCTTACACTCCTGTTTTGATAGATTACAGTGCCAAGGCCATGCTCAGAGGGGTCTGTGTGTAACACAAAGGTTAAGTTAAACTTTCTGTCAGCAAGGATGGCGGGGGGGGGTGGGGGGGTGGTGGTATTGATGAGCATGTTAATGAGTTGGTTCAGTGACCTCTGGTGTTTACTGGTCCACTCAACAAGGGTTCTGGAGGACAGCTGAGGGTCCTTTGGTTTTGTTTTGTTTATCTGGACTGGTAACACGCCTGGTTTGACTTGGAGAAGCTCATACACAGGCTTTGTGATGTGTGCAAAGTCTTGTACATGGCTGAGGAATCCTAACAACCGCCACGCATCACCAACAGTTTGGGGTGTCTTGACGTTGAACATTCTCTGCCACTTAGGTCAATGCGCATACCTTCTGCAGAGACAAGGTGACCCTACATACCTCAATTATCTTCTATCAACTTTTCCCCATGCTATTGTAGTGCTCTCAGGACTTTCCAAACACCCTCAACATGTTCCTCAAATGTCTTCACATAGCAAAGAATGTCGTCCATATAGGGAATACAGCAATTGTCTCTGAGTGAGGTCAACATCTCTTCCATGTTCCATCTGAAGGCTGCAGGTCTGTTTGAAAGACTAAAACGTACTCTCACCCACTCATACAGCCCCCAAGGGGTTCCAAAAGCTGTAAGATGTGAGTCATCTGCCATGAACCCTTGATGATATGCTTTTCCTTGATCAAGGACACTGAACCACATGTAGCCTTCCAGCATATCAGTCAGATTTTGTATGCGAGTCAATGGGTGCCTGTCAGGAATGGTTTTATGCAAAGGTGTAGTTAACCATCAATTTTTGAGGACACATACAACAGTGGCTACGTAAGGAGACTTCGACTTGATGAACCAACCTTTTGCTAAAAGTTCTTGGATGTACTCCTTTACTCCTGAAACTAATGATTTTGGGACAGAAGAGTAGGCTTTCTGTACTTGAATGCCATGTGTGAGATTCAATAACATCTGCAAAGTTGGAACACAACCAATATCATGAGCACCTCTTGCAAAAGCAGGTGACTGCTCACACAGCATTTCTTTCACAATCTCTTGTTGTTCTTCCTTAAGGTGACTCACACTGACTGATGGATGCCACTGTGAAGAACAGTTTGAGGCAACTGAGGAGGTGGTGGCACACTGAACCTTGATGTTTCTGTCAGTATGTACAGTGAGGAAAATAAGTATTTGAACACCCTGCAATGTTGCAAGTTCTCCCACTTAGAAATCATGGACGGGTCAGAAATTTTCATCTTAGGTGCATGTCCACTGTGAGAGACATAATCTAAAAAAAAAAAAAAAATCCGGAAATCACAATGTATGATTTTTTTAAAATAATTTATTTGTATGTTACTGCTGCAAATAAGTATTTGAACGCCTACCAACCAGCAAGAATTCGGGCTCACACAGACCTGTTAATTTTTCTTTAAGAAGCCCTCTTATTCTTCACTCTTTACCTGTATTAACTGCACCTGTTTGAACTTGTTTCCTGTATAAAAGACACCTGTTCACACACTCAATCAATCACACTCCAACCTGTCCAATATAGCCAAGACCAAAGACCTGTCTAAGGACACCAGGGACAAAACTGTAGACCTGCACAAGGCTGGGATGGACTACAGGACAACAGGCAAGCAGCTTGGTAGAAGACAACAACTGTTATGATTATTTATTAGACAGTGGAAGAAACACAAGATGACTGTCAGTCTCCTTTGGTATGGGATTCCATGCAAGATCTCACTTTGTGGGGGTAAGGATGATTCTGAGAAAGCTCAGAACTACACAGGAGGACCTGGTCAATGACCTGAAGAGAGCTGGGACCACAGTCACAAAGATTACATTAGTAACACATGATGCTGCCATGGTTTCAAACCCTGCAGGGCAGCAAGGTCCCTCTGCTCAAGCCAGCACATGTCCAGGCCCATTTGAAGTTCACCAGTGAGGAGGCATGGGAGAAGGTCGTGTGGTCAGATGAGACCAGAATAGAGCTTTTTGGAATCAACTCCACTTACCATGTTTAGAGGATGAGAACAACCCCAAGAAAACCATCCCAACCGTGAAGCATGGAGGTGGAAACATCATACTCTGCGGGTGGCCTTCTGCAAAGGAAACAGGACGACTGCACCGTATTGAAGGGAGGATGGATGGGGTCATGTATTGCGAGATTTTGGCAAACAACCTCCTTCCCTCAGTAAAAGCATTGACGATGGGTCATGGCTGGGTCTTTCAGCATGACAATGACCCCAAACACACAGCCAGGGCAACTAAGGAGGGGCTCCGTAAGAAGCATTTGAAGGTCCTGGAGTGGCCTGGCCGGTCTCCAGACCTGAAGTCAATAGAAAATCTTTGGAGGGAGCTGAAACTCCAAACCTGAAAGATTTGGAGAAGATCTGTATGGAGGAGTGGACCAAAATCCCTGCTGCAGTGTGTGAAAACATGGTGAAAAACTACAGGAAATGTTTGACCTCTATAATTGCAAACAAAGGCTACTGTACCAAATTTTAACATTGATTTTCACAGGTGTAAAAATCAAAATTGTAAAAATCAACTTGCAAAATCACAGCGTGTTCAAATACTTATTTTCCTCACTGTATATCAGTCTCAACAATCTTTTGGATTGGCTGAATAGTACTGATAGATTTTTCAGGCAAGATAATGTCATGTTTTGTATGGTTACCTAAGGGGACAGCTACAAGAGGGATTCTATATTCCTGAATTTCAAGTAAGCACTCACCTGCGTCAAGCTGTTGTAACTGTACACATCAAAGTGTTTGCTCTGTACAAAGTGTACAATGTTATCTGTTGTGTCACTAGAGATGGACATAGCTCCACTCAACAGCTGAATTAAAGTAGATGCTCATCTTTTTGCTTTTCCTTGTATCACTACTTTTATGACATTAAACCCTGTTAGAGGCATTTCCAGGAGTACAGAACTGACAAGGAAAGGCACATTAATTGATAAGCTTCGGTCCTCGTTTCTTGGTAAGTTTACAGTTATGACAAGTCACCCTTCAAACGAAATGAGTTCTCCGTGAACTGCTAACTTTTCTTTGTCTCCCATGAGCTAATCAAGTTGAGACAGTGAGCGAATGTCTAGCTCAGGTAGATATTTATCTTTCCAGGACCTGCCTGTGATGCTGACTTGAATTCCAGTGTCCACAAGAGCATTTACTGCAAGGCCGTTGAGGGAACACTTGGCTAAAGCTTTTGGTGAGAGGTTCATTGGTAGATGGTGCTACATTTTGCAAGGAGTTAATGACAGTTTTCTCATGTCTGTGTTTTTTGTTGCCATAGCTTGTACATCTGCTTGGTGTGACTTAGAATGGGCGTTGGTTACCATGGGCAGGTGATGGTCTAGTGGGTAAGCGTTGGGAATCAGACCAGAGGATCCTTGGTTCAAACCC
The DNA here is from genome assembly GCF_902500255.1 of Thalassophryne amazonica. NCBI lineage: Eukaryota > Metazoa > Chordata > Actinopteri > Batrachoidiformes > Batrachoididae > Thalassophryne > Thalassophryne amazonica. The sequence continues at coordinate 116,953,762 of NC_047104.1, read as the reverse complement.
CAGCCTGGCTGGAAAAATCACCAAGGGCTCTTGGGCAAGGTCCTTAATCCCCAAGTTACTCCCGGTGTGTAGTGGGCGCCTTGTATGGCAGCACTGGTGTGTGAGTGCATTTGTGTGAATGGGTGAATACGAGGCATAATTGTAAAGCGCTTTGAGTATCTGATGGAGATGGAAAAGTGCTATATAAATGCAGTCCATGTACCGTTTGTCCCTCTGCAGCAACCGGTTCACATTTCCCTGCTGTTTCAGTTGGTTTTGATAACCTACAGCTCTGTGGCCTTGCTTGCCACATAAAAAAAAAAAAAAAAATTTTTTGCAATCTCCTACACCATCCTGCACACACTTTGGGCATCCATACAGCTTCTCTTTCTCATTATTTGAGGTCTGTCAGTGGGACAGCGACATGTATGTCCCTTTGTTATTGTCCCTCTGTTAATGAGTCAATTAAATTAGTGAGCACAGCTATTTTCTCTGAAAGCTGCTGTACTGTGTCTGTCTTAGCTTTCTGTTCTACAGTCTCTTCTTCATGTTTGGCTGCTTCACAGTCTCTACTTCAGCTTGTGTGCTATGTGCAGTAGTATGGTTTGGGCTCTGTGCTGACCCTAGCCACGCTGTCGCTCACTCTCTTGACGTTTCAGAATTGTTTAATCTGTAACGGTGTGGTCTGAAAGTAGGGGTTTCATTTCTCTGGGAATGTCATTGTGATTGTGTCCTATCCCCTGATACACTGTTTGCAAGAACAAATCCTGTGCTGTGTCTGGGCTATATTGGACTCCATTGCCTGACTGTTTTGAACCAAAAAGGATTCACTGCTTCAGACCAATAACACAATCGAAAAATTGTTGGGGTGTTTCACTCGCATTTTGTTTTGCACACATTAGCTCTTGAAATAGTTCCGTCCTATTTCTCTCCCCTAAGTGTGATTGGATGAACCCCCTCAAGTCAGCTAGAGTCATGTCTTCCATATTTACTGAAATGTCTTAGAAATTTATTGGTTTTATGATTCCCAACACACCGCTCACGATCTCAGAATCAGTAACACTGTCCTTATTTCCTCCTCAATCTGCCTGCACACAGTTCTAGGTGATGTCAGATGAGTGATTCCCAGTTTGGTCCCAATGAACTTTAAACTCGTGACGCTGAATGTAGGGATGGTTTTTCAGGGTCACTACTTGTTCAGGTTTGGGATGTTTAACAGTGTCTGGTTGGGTGCACTGTTCAGTAGGAGTAAGCTGTGCTGGAGTGGGCTGTGTGTTGACTGGTGTGGTAGGAATGTGGGCATAACTAAAGAGTTTCATTCCTAAATCCTCATACTGAGATAATTTTTGTACATAATCTGGTAAAAACATCACTGTCATCCAATTTAGCATCGCCAGTTGTCAAAGTAACAAAATAACTGTGGGATAGCTGGGGCAGCCATATTTAAACTGGCTGCATCAGTGAATGGTGCGTTAACTGTGGCTCTGTCTGTACTGTCACCAGAATCAACATTGTAACACTATTTTGGGCCTGTACAAAATACTAACAACATCTTTCAGGTTCAGTAAATTTCCCATCCCACTGTCCTCAGCTTCTAGATCCTTACTGTACAGGGTGGGCCAATAAAATGTTACCACTTTTTTAATTCGTACAATTAGAGAGTGTACTACAACAACCCACAGACCATTGAGGCCCTGAAGACCAATATCCATCAGGAAATTTGGAGAATCCCTCTGGAGATGTGTGGCAATGTCATCACAAATTTCAATGTGCGTGTTGCAGCTGTAATCTAAAGAAGACGAGCGTGGATTGAACATGTCATCAATTACTGAATTGTGCAGAAAACAGGAGACAAAGTGGTATCAAATGTTAATTTGATGCTTCTGTTACAAGTTTGTAAATACAATTTTCAAATAAGTTCTCATTCAAAAACTTGTGTACGATCAAAAAGTGGTAACATTTTATTGGCCCACCCTGTGGATGTACCTAAAACATCCCTTGACGCCTTTACTTGACAGCTCTGGTGAATCTTTGCCTGCGATTGTGCCAATGTCAACTGCTAAAGCCCCTTTCACACTGGGTCTGGTTTGAGTTGCTTCATGTGGCATCAGGCTGACGCAGGAATATCTGCGTCAGGTGCATGCAGCAGGGGGCAGAGAGGAGGTGCTGTAGACAGACTCAGCTGCAGCCAGTTTGTGTGCACTCTAATTTCGCTTCTAGTTTCTATGTCTTGTGCTGAGCTGCAGGTCTGCGCTCTGAGTTCTGTTATAGTTTATCTTCCTTCCTGTGACTGGGAGCTCTAGCCGGGTTTCACGTGGTCGTGCGCGAACCGTCTGTTAGTGGACATGGAGAAGTCCGGAGATTATACTGGATGTGGGCATGTCCTGTCTCTGGCAGTCAGTCTGTGAGCAGGACGTATTTGTGGACTTTAACACAATCAAAGAGAATTTGACAAGGTGAGCGCGATGAGCAGCAGTCAGGCTGCAATCTGAGCATTTTTTTTCTTTTAAATTGTTCACATGTGCAGTGTAGTTTTACTGCATTGTGTACACGTATAAAAGGTTTGTGTCAATAATCCTGCATGATTTATAGCTCAGGAACAATGGAACACAGCAGCAATCATAAACTGGCGTTGGGTAACGTTGTATTGTGAGGGTGTGGCTTCCAGTCAAGTTGAGTATCATTGCTTTGCCCTAACTTGCGTTGAAACCACTTCCTTTCTGCTTCCTGTGCTCGACGCAGAAAAAAGTAAACATGTTTAATTTTTGGCGTGTGATTTGCTTCGTCCTTTGCATCTGTCACGGTGTTCTGGTGTTGAGCCACATTATCTTGGCATTAGGTTGCATCCACGAGGCGTCGTCATGACGCCGCATGATGCAACTTGAAGTGGGCCCAGTGTGAAAGAGGCTTAACTGGAAAAGATTGTCCGCAGACAGAAAACGGGTCTTTTGTCCCACACCAGGCTCTTGTGTTTGCTGTCTTCCATGACAATGCCTTCTTCGGTCCTCCAAACACTGGTCCCTCTCAGCTACACGTTTGCTCACAATGGGTCACAGCTCTCCTGGATCACACCACCAGCTCATTGTCTTCTGGCAGGCATCATGCCGACAGCTCTCTCTCACTCTCTCTCTCTCATCGCAGGTATTGTAGGATTCTGGGATTCAATCCCTACATGGGCCACCAAGAATCTGTAACAGGCCCCGTATAAGAGGACTGTTGCCAGATTAATTGTTTGTCCTGTAAATAACAGGAAAATAATGACGCAAGCAAAGTAGTGTGTTTCCTTTGCCGTTCTGTTTTTCTTTATACAATCAAATGTATTCCAGTTACTTTAACTTTTATATTTTTGTTTAAAATATACAAATTATCCACATAAAACATGCAAAAAAAAATTTTAAAATGAGTACATACAAAAGTTCTCAAAAGTTCTCAAAAGTTCTTGACACAGGATCAATAAAATATGTATTTGTGGACAAACTTAAATGTTAATGTATAAGTGCATTACAGACTTCCAGTTAACCTGGCAAAAAAGGATGTTAACCTTCGCTTAGCATCATGCTAACTTATTATAAAAGATAAATCCCATGGAAAAAATGACTAAGCTAGCAGAGTTAGCATTTCACCTTTTCTTAAAAATCAATATAAACGCAAAATACAAGAGCAAATGGTTTCTCACAACTTATTACAGTTTTAAGGGATGTGCAGGAGTCTTATAGAACTAACAAAGAAATAAGGGAGTTCAGTGGCAGCTGATGAAAAAAAGTCTTGGTGGGGATGCTGTGCCAACACTCCAGTTCCACTACAGTTCCACAGTAATCATTTCATGTCCTTGTCAAAATCAGTAGTTTCACAGATGAAGTTAACATTTACAGCTATATTAGGCCTAATTTATACTTTGGAAAGGAACAGTATCAAATACAATGCAACACTCAAGTTCTTCAGCAAAAAAAAAAAAACATTTCACCATTTGACACCAGTTACACGCATAGTACACCAAACTGTACTGCACTGTCATTATCTTCAGCCAAACAGATCATGGGTTTCACAATGACAGTTACCTTAACAGAATAGAAAATATCACCAAATTTAGACTCTTTCAAAATATGGTGGCGGAGTTAGAATTTCTTTTTAAAAAAAAAACATGCAAATTGCTATTTTAAGGTTGTTGTTTTTTTTAACTGAGAAAATCATTTGTTTTAGACTGTGGAATACTCCAAAGAATATTTCACTTCTGTGGACTAATCCTCATTATGTGTAAACTGAAATCAAAATGCCAGCATGGCTGCAGCTTTGAACATTGTTACAAACAGCCCCGACCTCCCCTAACCGTTATAACTGGTCCGTGGTACCAATAAATATCACAGCTTTGACCCCCTAAAACATACAAAAAAAAAAAAAATCACTCATTCGTCATTCATTTTATCTTAAATTTGCATCCTCATTTCCACACCAGGAGCAAAATTCGGAAATAAATCCTAACAACTCGTCAGCTCACCTGAGCTGCAGTGGATCCAACGGCGAGTCAGTCCGCAGCTGAAAACTTCTGAGGACATAACGAGCAGGAGGAGCAGCAACCATAAAGTCCCAAGGTTCTTCAACTTACTCCAGCAAAACACACAGAGGCAAATAAATAAATAAATATAACCCAAACGTCGGTGGGGTTTCTGTTTGCGCCAAAAACAGCAGTATACTTTGATAAATCCACGGACGACCCAAGCCATTAAATTTGGCGATGCTGATTGGCCAAATATTTATTATATTTCCTTAGCAACCACACACAATTGGCCCCATGGGCGCCAGTTCTGGTGCCCACAAGACATTAAATTTGGCGATGCTGCTTGGCCAAATATTTATTAATCTGATTAGCAACATGCACAATTGGTCATTTCGCTGCACTTCAAGGGCAGATGAGTGAGCGCCCAAGACGAGAAATGATACGTTCTCTGCTTCTGTCGCTGTAAATGCACGGTTGAATGAGAGTCAGTTGGTGGAAATGCTGTTTTAATAATTCAGATTACATGTAGGCACATACTATTAAGAAAAACTGACATTGATAATACTTTTTAAAAATATATATATATTATAACCTCCACATCTGGGAGGGCGTCACCCCAGCGCCCCCTATGGGCCAGCCGCCACTGAGGGAGTTTAAAAACAGACGTGGACATTTCATGTCTTACATTACTCACAATAATGAACTAAGCTAGCACTGATTAGGATCATGACAAAAAAGTACATAATAGACAAAATAGAAACCCTGATACGACACATTAGGATGCTGCTACTTTCATTTGTTCAAAACTTGAAATAACCACAAATACCCCCCCTACACACACACACACACCTACACATGGCTTGTGGATTATGTCTTCACCCCCCCTCCACACACACACACACACACACACACACACACACACACACACACACACACACACACACACCATGAATACAACACTGTCAGCTGTGACTGAGGGTCCTGGAGTCCGGTTGCTGTCCAGCACAGTGTGCTGCTGAAACAGCTGACCACTGTGGACTGCAACTCAGCTGGTGAACACGCAATGCACATGTCTGGGTGGGCGCTCATGCCCTCATGACATGCTGATAATTATGTAAAGACACGATCACATGAGAACTGGCCAGCGTCTGGGCGGACGGCACGGTATGAAAGAAATGTGCTGGCCGGCCAGGCTGATGTCATGGCCACCATGTAAATTGTAGGTTACATGTTCTCACCGTGTTTGCATTGGTCCCGTCCAGGTGATCCAGCTTCCTCCCACAACCAAAGACATGCAGGTTGCGTGAATTAGAAACTTTAAATTGGTCATAGCTGTGTGTTTGGGTGTGAATGTGTTTGTCTGTCTATATGTGGCGCTACAACAGACTGGTGTCCTGTCCAGGGTGTACCCTGCCTCATGCTCTATGACTGCTGGGATTGGCTCCAGCTCCCCCCTAACCCTTAAATGGACTAAATGGGTATAGAATACAGACAGACATCTGTTGAACAGGAACCATGTCATCATTTAAAACCAAGCCCAGCATAACATCTGCCTGTTCATAATCTGAAAGTCCAGTCTTCAAAATTTCTGATATATTTGTATGTTTATCGTATTTATTGACCAAGTCATGATGACGACCATAAAATGTTTTGAATGATTTGAGGAGATTGTGGACTAGCCTTGTTTAACTAATTTATTCACTTGGAAAGATCATCTTTGAACAAAATTTTGATATTTAGAACAGAGTTGAGCATATCTAATAATCTGAGAAATAAATGCACCATATGGTGGTGATTTGGGTATACTGCTGGATAAAAATGGGAAGTTAACAACAGGGAACTCAAAATTATCACATTTGTCATATCATCGAGTACAGTGGTCCCTCGTTTATCGCGGGAGTTACGTTCTAAAAATAACCCGCAATAAGCGAAATCCGCGAAGTAGTCAGCGTTATTTTTTACAATTATTATAGACATTTTAAGGCTGTAAAACCCCTCACTACACACTTTATACACTTTTCTCAAACAGGCATTAATATTTTCTCACTTTTCTCTCCTGTGTAGAAAATAAGACCAACCTGTTTTCAGTGTTGGGAAGGTGTCGTAACACGGACCCACAACAGGGGGCGCTAATGAACGGACAATGGATAAGGGAAGGAGTAACAATTTAATGTTGCACAAGAACACAACGTAAAATAAACAAAGGTACTGCCAATCACACACAAGAGGATTGCGGGCAGGCTCGAAGATAGGAGACCTCAGATGAACGAAGAGCCGGGACCCACACCGCTTCTACCACCAACGGCCTGAAGAACACCGAAGCCGCCAAGCCCCGAGTCCCCAGGTGGTCTCTGTCCTCCGTTGTCGGCCCTGGTACTGCTGGCAGAAAAAACAGAAGGTAGTGAGTGTGAATCCTCACACCCAGCAACCTTGATTACTGATTCTTGTGGAGGGAGAGCCTCCACCTCCAATCATACACACGTGCAGCTCCGAAAATCCAGTCAAGGAAATACCACCAGGAAAAAACAGCTGCAAAACAGATCAGATTATTATTTGACGTATAAGTCAGCAGAGAGATTACCTTGTATCGTAGGAGATTTCTCGGCGAGGAGGTGGAGTCGCCACCCGGCCTTTATGGTGATGGTGATGATGAGATGATGAGTGACAGCTGGTGTTGAGGATGATTGACGGCTGTCACTCCCAGTGGTTCTGGCGCCCTCTTGTGCTTGAAGCCCGCACTCCAAGCAGGGCGCCATCCGGTGGTGGTGAGCCAGCAGTACCTCCTCTTCGGCGGCCCACACAACATTCAGGCCCAAATATTTTTTTGAGAAATAAAAATAGAACGTTTTCCTACAAATAATTATGATGGCTTTTAGAACTAACGAATTTAATTTTAACGATCAACCTACGAGGTTGGACACATAAGAAATTATTAATAGTGACTGACCAGTATTTCACAGTTCCTCTGATCGTGCCTCTTCATCCTGGCGCCGCGCCGCTGTCGTGCCTTTTTCCACCGAGTCACACCTCGGTGCAGGTGTCTTTTTCCGAGTGAAGAACACAGTTATGGGTAGTTGTTGGCGCTCTTTTTTCTTCTGGGCGAGAAGATTCTTAAAAACAGACACGCAGAACACAATGCGCGTACTCTCCCTTTGCGGTACCATGACCAGCCTGCTTGATGAGGACGCAGAACACAATGCGCTGTAAAAAAAAAAAAAAAAAAAAAAAAAAAAGCATGCAAAATTGGACTAAAAAAATCCGCGAAACTGCGAGGCCGCGAAAGGTGAACCACGTTATAGCGAGGGACCACTGTACATAGTAATTGTATGTTCTGCAACCTGAGAAAAAAAGAAAAATCCCCAATAGAAATGTAACACATTCACAAAAATTTGAAATAGTATACAAATAATGAATGTTTATGAGTTCAATGGTACATATATTTCATGGGATGAAAGCTGGAACATACCATTCAATGAGGCGAAGCCGAGTTGAATGGTAAGTTCCAGCTTTCACCAAATTAAATATTCGTTCCATTGAAAGAATGTAAAAACATTCATTATTTGTTTTATATAACGGCTAAAATAGATCCTTGTCATTTCATATTTTATTAATTTATAAACAACACAAAAGGGACTTACATTTTGGTGTTCCACTGCTGCTAAAGTCTAAATTGTGACGTGTAGTCCAGTGATGCTGTGCACTGACTTCGGACTTCCATAAAAAAAGACTGTGTAGTTCCTTAGTTCAGCCAAAAATCACATCAGCTCTTCAAGCATCCAGATGGGTTACAGCGGTGTGGATTTTGTGTGTGTGTGTGTGTGTGTGTGTGTGTGTATATGCAGCGTCAGTTAGCGTGCGCACACACACACACACGCACGCAACTGGCTCAGTCAACTGTGTACGTCCTCAGTGCAGCAAAAAAAAAAAAAAAAGAAAGAAATCACGTCAGAAATGAGTCCAGCTTGTCTTTCTTCCTGCTAACAACCTCCAGACAGCACAGTGAATTTGTTTTGTGTGTATCTTACAAGAATTAGCAGTGTCAGTTAGCTCAATCAAATTATGTCTTGAGAGAGTCATTGTCCCCCACGCGCATGCACACACCAGGGATTATGCTAAGGATTTTTTACAACTACATAAGTCCTTGAGGCAGGGGGTCTGGGGGCCACTTTAGGCCCCAAGAAGCCAACAATCTCTAGATTGTTGGATATGAATTCTGAGCAATTTAGAGGGTTTTGCACATGTACATTTGTTTTAATAGATATCCACTCTACATGTGGAGTCCCTTGTAGTTCAGTTAAGAATATATAGATGGCGCATGTAGAGTCCATTTTAGTACATTTAAGAAAATACAGATGGTGCAGTATTAATGAAATTGTAAAGAAAATACATTTGGTCAATAAATTGTATTAAAGTGAATTATTTTATTTTTTACTTCTTATTTAGTTCTTAATAGATTTGCAAATATGAATTGAGCTCAGCCAACAAACTGTTCAACTGTTGAAACATTTTACTGTAAATTAAAGTATAACATTTCAAGTTTATGTTTGACAAAGAAGTTATAAATCAGCTAAACCAGGAATCAGAAATTATGGTCAAAACTCAAAAGTATTAAGTAAACTTAAGTCACACAATTACTGATTGTAATGGAACAAACATTTCTTAGAAGTTACTAGAATCAGTTACGAAAGTTCTGATGTCATCAATTTTATAAAAAACAGGAGCTCAAGTATGCTTCCAGGCTCCAGCAAAGGTACTTCAAAATCAATTGTGACCTTTTTGACAAGATTTTCTTCAAGGCATAATACAAGCTGGTGAGGCCCATTCCCTGCCCATGGATTCTGGTTTGTCTGAACAAGGGACAGCTGCTATTCCCATGGCCTGAACTAAGAGTTTGTCACCAGAATGACCAAAAGGCAAAAGGTGATTCAATCATCACTCATGACTCATCTGTCTCATCAGGTAGGTATATTTTATTGCATATGTCTGTTAATGTCTTATTGTCTTTAGTATACATTTCATGATTTCACATAAAATGTCAAATTAAATGTTTTGTAGAATGTATTTTAAGATAATATTGACCATGTGATGCATTTCATTTAAATTCATTACAATTTACAAATTCTATGGCTAAATTTTCAACTCTCAACTGAAACAGCGACAGTTGAACTGTCGCTGTTTCAGTTTTCAATACAATTTAACACAATACACATGAATGGGCACTGTGAGTGTGGACTTTGGACAGTTTGGACAGTTAATTAAATTTGTCAACATGCTCATAATAAGCTCATTCATTAGAGTTGCAAAAGAGAACTAACTAACTTATGGTATATTTTACAATTTTTAGTGTCCAGCATGTAAATATATCATGTGAAAGATTATATGTCCTTTTTTATTTTCAGGAGACAGTTACTGTGAAAACAGTTGTTCAGTATGGATATAAGGAAATGGTTTAGTACAGCTGGTGATAAACCATCCAAATCTACTGACCAGGCTGACATCAGGGCAGTCAGGCCTGACAGGCCAGGTACTTCCACAGCTGCAGATGAAGCCAGATGTCGGAGCCAGAGCCAGAGGTTGCCAGAACCAGTATGCCAGACACAGAAACTTCAGAGGAATCAGAGGATGAACCAAATGAATGTGAGTCACAAGACACAGAGGATGCACCAGGAGCCAAGCCATTAAGAATCAACAATGATCCAGAATGTTTTAACCACTTAGTTTAGTGTGGTCCTTGTAGCAAGGAACCTAATATTGTGAAAAGGTATGCACCAAAGGGTAAACCACCCCCCATCACCTAATATTGTGAAAAGGTATGCACCAAAGGGTAAACCACCCCCCATCACCCTATCTACATGAACAATATTCAGAAAAGCCATCATAGATGGTCATCTTCGCTCTGAAGCTCACAAACAAGTCATGAGAAAACAAAGACTAGATTGTCTTTCTAAAACTGAAATTGTGCAGGTATCAAATTTAGATAAAGCCATATCCAAAGCGAATGAAGATCTTGCCAATAAGATTGGCAGCTTACTCATTCATGTGTACGCAGATGGGAAAAAGTTGTCCTCATCAGCTAATTCATTCCCTCTCAGAGTAATAACAACGAAAATCACATAGCTTCAACTTCAATGATCCCTCAAAAGAAGCTAAGCTTGATAGGGATCTCCAGTATGTGACCCCTGCCAGCCATTTAGAGATGTTGAAGTGCATAGCTGAGTCAGACAGACAGACAGTCTTTATCCCAAAATGTACATGATGCCATTGCAATATCTCTCAGGTGTGATGGTTCAGTCGACAGAACCCAGGTTGACAAGATCTATGTGTTAGCTAAGCTGATAAAGAGTTGGGATGAAGACACCATTTTCCTGGGTGCTGAGCAGCCAGAGACTAGGGGAGCTGAAGGTGTCTTCAATGCTGTGGAAAAGGCTTGTCAAAATACTGTCGGCAAAGAAGCAACCCAACAAATATTTTCCAATATACAGTATCTTCAGTAGTGACAGATGGAGCAAGTGTGAACACTGGTGAAAAAAAAATGGTATTTGGGCATCATTTGACAAAATTGATTCAGAAGTTCCAAAGATGAAGCTAGGTCCCAGCTTGCCTAGAAGTCAGTCACTGGAAAACATTTGAATTTGACAGAATTTGCAGAATTTGACCCAAGGGAGGTAGTCATGATTTGGCTGAAATCAAAGGAACGCAGGAATAAGATCCATGAAAAGGCAAAGTACCAAGTTTACTTCAAAAGAGTTTTTGTAGCGGCAGAGAGTGAAGATGTGGAGGTATCAGTACTACCTAAGAAGGTCAAGAAGTTCTAACTTCTTATAGTTCTTTGGATTTAGGTTCTAAAGTTTGTTTAACTCTGTTATAGTTAGCTTAACTGTTTAAGGTTGATGTCGATGACTCTTACTAAAGACACATAAGACATCCAATGAGTTGCACTTACTTGAACTGTTGTGTGGGCCGCTGAAGAGGAGGTACTGCTGGCCCACCACCACCAGAGGGCGCCCTGCCTGGAGTGCGGGCTCCAGGCACCAGAGGGCGCCGCCGCCTCACGGGAGCTGCCTCGGTGACAGCTGTCACCCATCACCTGAGACAGCTGACGGCAATCATCAGTGGGGATATCAGCAGGACGGCATCTCCACCTCATTGCCGAGATATCGTTTCTACCAGAGAGGTAACATATCAAAGCCTACTGAGTACACAGTTTTGACTGAGCTAGTTATTGGTTTACTGTTCCAACGAGAGGTGGAGGTACCTTTCCTGCCGTTCAGAGTTCTGGGTGCAAACGCGCCCCCATCTAACTGTTCTTTTTCCCTCGCCAGCAGTACCAGGTCCGACACGCGGAGGCAGTGGCCACCTGGGAGTTCGGGACTTGGCGGCTCCAGTATTCCCGGGGTCCTGTGGCGGAGGAAGCCGTGTGGTTCCGGTCTTACCTTGGAGAGGCGTCTCCTATCTTTGAGCCTGCCCACACGACACCTTTGTGTATTGACTTTTGTCCATTTCTGTAATTGGTTGTATTCGTTGTGCACATTCACAACAGTAAAGCGTTGTTATTTTGACTTACTCCATTGTCCGTTCATTTGCGCCCCCTGTTGTGGGTCCGTGTTCCTACACTTTCCCAACATGAACATTGGTTTAAATGTTACTATGCTAGCCAGTCATACTTAATTTAACTTTACTTTAGGTTTGTGTTGTTGTAACTTGAGGTTTATTGATCTTGTACTTCTGGTATGACCCCTGGGCCCGCCCTAGATTATGACAGTTTTTGTTTCTTTTGCTCATTGAGGTTCATGTCACTATAATGTCAGAAGCAATAATGGTTAATAATCCTAATTGTTTAAGAAATAAGTAACAATTGCATGGTTTACAATGTACAGTATGAAGTAGCTAGAAGTAATATTATCTAAGTTATTAATAAATAATAAGTATGTTTGAATTACATTGTAAATTTAATGAAAATAAAAATACATTGTTGTTGAGTGATCGGTGACTTCTGTTGTGGTTCAATATTAACATTATCAACTCTTTTCATCATGGAAATTTTGGAAAATTAAACAAAATGTGAAAAGAAAATCTGTAAAAAAATTAAATACTAATTTTTTACAGATTTTTTTTGCACAAATTTGGATTTACAACTGCACATTTTCAATTTACAACTGCACAAAAGGGATACAACTGCACATTAGAATAAACCCTGCCGCACACACGCAACCTGGTTGGCGCTTGTGCGTGCGTGCACTACCAAAAAAAGACTGTGTACGTCAGAAATGAGACCAGCTTTACTTCTTTCTTCCTGCTAACAGCCTCCAGATAGCACAGTGGATTTGTTTTGTGTGTGCGCGCACGCACACATGCACAATCACATGTGCGCACATGCACGTGCGCAATCACATGTGCGCACATGTGTGCGCACGAGCATGTGCATGCGCGAGGATGTGCGCACGTGCAGAGTGCAATGGTACCAAATGTATGGAACCAAATTTGCACTCTAAATGGAACCAAGCTGCACTCTAAATGCAATGCAACACAAATGGGATGAATTAATCCATGTCATGTGCCATACAAAGCACCAATCAAATGATCCACTCAGCCATTATATAAAAATGCATGATAAATGTCACATTTCATTATCTGTAGGCTGTGAATTGAATAGTTTCTATTCATTAGAAATAGGCCACTATAAATTAAAGTTTAATTGTGGTGTTTTCTGTGTTAAAGAAGATTATTAAATGAAAATAAAGAAATGCATGCCCAAAATAGGTCCAGGGAAATGATTTTGAATCATATTTAATCATGTCAGCAATCCTGCAACATTTAGCACTCCGCTTTCAAACAAGCAAAATAAAGCCATAACCATGAGCCCATTAAATTTCTTTTGGGATTGATAAATCACTGTGTGTGCTAAATTAACTTATTCCCACATGCATTTCATGCACTCAACACCCATAACTGCCTGCTCTATTTATGAAGGCAATCATATTAAATGGACAGCATGTTACTTTGGCCATTTGAAAGATGCAGTCCTCAGTGTGCACCATTCGTAGATCATGTTGCTCATTTGTTTGCAGGTGATGTGATGTTTGCACACCATTTTATACTGTGTATGGAACCATGTTGTAAATTTGGCCAATAATGTGTTTCTGCATATACAGTGGCAAGTACTACAAGTGGGAGGATGCTTGATGACCTCAAAGCAGAGAGAAGATGGGTTGGCGTACGAAACAGTCTTTAGTGTCAGAGCCAGGGTCGTTGCAGAGGTTGGCACCCTCAAAGCTAGATAAATCACATGACAGTGTTCATGAGGGGATTAGCAGGTATATGATCTGAAGAAACAGAGCTCAAGGTCAAAACAATATCAGTCATTGGTTGCTGCCAACAGTGTCCAATAAACGGTAGGTAATATCAAAAATGCACTAAGGGAAATCAGGTTCAGCACACATAGGCAGCTAGAACACTAGAGACATCAAGTGAGAACACAGCAAAAAGCACAATATTCAGGCAAGGCCTTAGAGGCACAGGGGTTTAAATAAACTGGGAAGTCATTACACAAATTGGAGAAAGGTTTGGAAAACCACTAATGAAGAACAGCTGAGGAGAGACACAGAAAGCGACAGAAACACACTTGGAACAAAGTCACAAGATAACACACGAAGAAGAGCTGAACCATAATCAAAAACACTGCCTAACCAATTTGCATACAAAAATAACTAGAATAAAAAGCACAAAGAAATAAACTAAACCTAACCCCCTATCCAATAAATAACAACACCTAAACACAGGATAGAACTAACTTCAATTAACACTGTAACAAAACCGCACTAAAATGAACACTGGAATGAAACACAGAATAAAACCAAACTGCAACAATTCTAGATAGTAAACTGCAGAACCCTTAAATAAATAAACAGCAAAGACATTGAAGAATACATTCAGAACACACAGACATAAAAACCCAGAGAATCCTAAATAAACCAAAACCAGGAATGGTCACAAGAGGGAGATGGAGGTCAAGGACAGACAGATATGAATCATCACTGCAATAAAAGGTTTGTGAACCCCCAATACGAACCACAAAACCCTATAACTTCTTAGTGGCTGTCTCGGTGCCGTGGTGGCTTCCCTCATAAGTCTTGTTCTTGCAATCTCACTCAGTTATTGAGAACTGCCTCCTCCTGACAGATTTACCAGAAAGTACTGTACTGCTTGTATTCTGAATCATGTAAATGAAGTCTAAGACCTAATCATTGACTTGGAAATGTTCATGTATCCATCCTCTGACATGTCTGAAGAAAACTGGCCTTAAACGTGATGATTTACGTGCTACTCATTTTAGCTCTCATATATATATATTTTTTTTATATATGTCATGTTTTAGAGATTAGTTTTCACTGAATTTAAAGGGCATCATTTTAGAATGTTTTGATATACAGAAACCTGTTTTTTTTTTCTTTTAAAGTGCAACTCTCATGGTTTGTTATTTGTTTGCTTTAGATAATCACTTCCTGTTCCGGAGCACAGCGGTGTTTTGCTGTATCTGTTAGCTGTTTAATCTGCGCAGTTAGATTGATCTAGTTAACTAGATAACGATTTGTTTCACAGTGTAATCTTCACGTGACTCAACTAAAGCACTCCCTCTGCTGAATCACCTCTAAATTATTTACACATTATTCACTTTGTGTGTTTTTAGGAATCCGCTAGCTTAGCGCAGCTACTAGCTCTTAGCTGGTTTAGCATGGCGGCTTCTCCTGTCTCTCCCGCACGTTTCTGCTCTGGGTGTGAAATGTTTAGTTATTCCTCGGCCTCCTTTAGCAGTAATGGTGCTTGTAATAAGTGTAGCTTATTCGTAGCTTTGGAGGCCAGGCTGGGCGAATTGGAGACTCGGCTCCGCACCGTGGAAAATTCTACAGCTAGCCAGGCCCCTGTAGTCGGAGCGGACCAAGGTAGCTTAGCCGTCGTTAGTTCCCTTCCAGCAGATCCCGAGCAGCCGGGAAAGCAGGCCGACTGGGTGACTGTGAGGAGGAAGTGTAGTCCTAAACAGAAGCCCCGTGTACACCGCCAACCCGTTCACATTTCTAACCGTTTTTCCCCACTCGACGACACACCCGCCGAGGATCAAACTCTGGTTATTGGCGACTCTGTTTTGAGAAATGTGAAGTTAGCGACACCAGCAACCATAATCAATTGTCTTCCGGGGGCCAGAGCAGGCGACATTGAAGGAAATTTGAAACTGCTGGCTAAGGCTAAGCGTAAATTTGGTAAGATTGTAATTCACGTCGGCAGTAATGACACCCGGTTACGCCAATCGGAGGTCACTAAAATTAACATTGAATCGGTGGGTAACTTTGCAAAAACAATGTCGGACTCTGTAGTTTTCTCTGGGCCCCTCCCCAATCGGACCGGGAGTGACATGTTTAGCCGCATGTTCTCCTTGAATTGCTGGCTGTCTGAGTGGTGTCCAAAAAATGATGTGGGCTTCATAGATAATTGGCTAAGCTTCTGGGGAAAACCTGGTCTTGTTAGGAGAGACGGCATCCATCCCACTTTGGATGGAGCAGCTCTCATTTCTAGAAATCTGGCCAATTTTCTTAAATCCTCCAAACCGTGACTATCCAGGGTTGGGACCAGGAAGCAGAGTTGTAGTCTTACACACCTCTCTGCAGCTTCTCTCCCAATGCCATCCCCTCATTACCCCATCCCCGTAGAGACAGTGCCTGCTCCCAGACCACCAATAACCAGCAAAAATCTATTTAAGCATAAAAATTCAAAAAGAAAAAATAATATAGCACCTTCAACTGCACCACAGACTAAAACAGTTAAATGTGGTCTATTAAACATTAGGTCTCTCTCTTCTAAGTCCCTGTTAGTAAATGATATAATAATTGATCAACATATTGATTATTTCTGCCTTACAGAAACCTGGTTACAGCAGGATGAATATGTTAGTTTAAATGAGTCAACACCCCCGAGTCACACTAACTGCCAGAATGCTCGTAGCACGGGCCGAGGCGGAGGATTAGCAGCAATCATCCATTCCAGCTTATTAATTAATCAAAAACCCAGACAGAGCTTTAATTCATTTGAAAGCTTGACTCTTAGTCTTGTCCATCCAAATTGGAAGTCCCAAAAACCAGTTTTATTTGTTATTATCTATCGTCCACCTGGTCGTTACTGTGAGTTTCTCTGTGAATTTTCAGACCTTTTGTCTGACTTAGTGCTTAGCTCAGATAAGATAATTATAGTGGGCGATTTTAACATCCACACAGATGCTGAGAATGACAGCCTCAACACTGCATTTAATCTATTATTAGACTCGATTGGCTTTGCTCAAAATGTAAATGAGTCCAACCACCACTTTAATCATACCTTAGATCTTGTTCTGACTTATGGTATGGAAATTGAAGACTTAACAGTATTCCCTGAAAACTCCCTTCTGTCTGATCATTTCTTAATAACATTTACATTTACTCTGATGGACTACCCAGCAGTGGGGAATAAGTTTCATTACACTAGAAGTCTTTCAGAAAGCACTGTAACTAGGTTTAAGGATATGATTCCTTCTTTATGTTCTCTAATGCCATATACCAACACAGTGCAGAGTAGCTACCTAAACTCTGTAAGTGAGATAGAGTATCTCGTCAATAGTTTTGTTGGGAAAGTGTAGGTACACGGACCCACAACAGGGGGCGCAAATGAACGGACAATGGATGAGGTCAAATAACACTTTACTGTTGTGAATGGGCACAACAAATACAATCAGATTACAACAATAGACAAAAGCCAAATCACAAAAGGTGTCGTGTGGGCAGGCTCGAAGATAGGAGACGTCTGTCCAAAGCAGAACCGGAACCACATGATTTCCTCCGCCACCAGACCCCGGGAATACTGGAGCCACCAAGTCCCGAACTCCCAGGTGGCCACTGCCTTCGCGTGTCGGACCTGGTACTGCTGGCGAGGAACAAAAGAACAATTAAATGTGGGTGCGTCTGCACCCAGGAATCCGTACGGCAGGAAAACTACCTCCACCACTCGTTGGAAAAGGAGTCAGCTAAACAACTCACAAAAGTCACAAAAGATCACTGTTAACCAGTCAGCTGAGCACGTTACCTTCCAGGTAGAACGATATCTCGGCAAAGAGGTGGAGGCGTCGTCCTGCTGATATTCCCCTGCTGATCAGATGATGGGTAACAGCTGTTGCAGGTGATGCGTGACCCTGGCTGCTCCTGTGAGGCGACTGCGCCCTCTTGTGCCTGAAGCCCGCACTTCAGGCAGGGCGCCCTCTGGTGGTGGGCCAGCAGTACCTCCTCTTCTGGCGGCCCACACAACAAGTTTTACATCCTCATTGAAGACAACTTTGGATGCTGTAGCTCCTCTGAAAAAGAGAGCTTTAAATCAGAAGTGCCTGACTCTGTGGTATAACTCACAAACTCGCAGCTTAAAGCAGATAACCCGTAAGTTGGAGAGGAAATGGCGTCTCACTAATTTATAAGATCTTCACTTAGCCTGGAAAAAGAGTCTGTTGCTCTATAAAAAAAAGCCCTCCATAAAGCTAGGACATCTTACTACTCATCACTAATTGATGAAAATAAGAACAACCCCAGGTTTCTTTTCAGCACTGTAGCCAGGCTGACAAAGAGTCAGAGCTCTATTGAGCCGAGTATTCCTTTAACTTTAACTAGTAATGACTTCATGACTTTCTTTGCTAATAAAATTTTAACTATTAGAGAAAAAATTACTCATAACCATCCCAAAGATGTATCGTTATCTTTGGCTGCTTTCAGTGATGCCGGTATTTGGTTTGACTCTTTCTCTCCGATTGTTCTGTCTGAGTTATTTTCATTAGTTACTTCATCCAAACCATCAACATGTCTATTAGACCCCATTCCTACCAGGCTGCTCAAGGAAGCCCTACCATTATTTAATGCTTCGATCTTAAATATGATCAATCTATATTTATTAGTTGGCTATGTACCACAGGCTTTTAAGGTGGCAGTAATTAAACCATTACTTAAAAAGCCATCACTTGACCCAGCTATCTTAGCTAATTATAGGCCAATCTCCAACCTTCCTTTTCTCTCAAAAATTCTTGAAAGGGTAGTTGTAAAACAGCTAACTGATCATCTGCAGAGGAATGGTCTATTTGAAGAGTTTCAGTCAGGTTTTAGAATTCATCATAGTACAGAAACAGCATTAGTGAAGGTTACAAATGATCTTCTTATGGCCTCAGACAGTGGACTCATCTCTGTGCTTGTTCTGTTAGACCTCAGTGCTGCTTTTGATACTGTTGACCATAAAATTTTATTACAGAGATTAGAGCATGCCATAGGTATTAAAGGCACTGCGCTGCGGTGGTTTGAATCATATTTATCTAATAGATTACAATTTGTTCATGTAAATGGGGAATCTTCTTCACAGACTAAGGTTAATTATGGAGTTCCACAAGGTTCTGTGCTAGGACCAATTTTATTCACTTTATACATGCTTCCCTTAGGCAGTATTATTAGACGGCATTGCTTAAATTTTCATTGTTATGCAGATGATACCCAGCTTTATCTATCCATGAAGCCAGAGGACACACACCAATTAGCTAAACTGCAGGATTGTCTTACAGACATAAAGACATGGATGACCTCTAATTTCCTGCTTTTAAACTCAGATAAAACTGAAGTGATTGTACTTGGCCCCACAAATCTTAGAAACATGGTGTCTAACCAGATCCTTACTCTGGATGGCATTACCCTGACCTCTAGTAATACTGTGAGAAATCTTGGGGTCATTTTTGATCAGGGTATGTCATTCAATGCGCATATTAAACAAATATGTAGGACTGCTTTTTTGCATTTGTGCAATATCTCTAAAATTAGAAAGGTCTTGTCTCAGAGTGATGCTGAAAAACTAATTCATGCATTTATTTCCTCTAGGCTGGACTATTGTAATTCATTATTATCAGGTTGTCTAAAAGTTCCCTGAAAAGCCTTCAGTTAATTCAAAATGCTGCAGCTAGAGTACTAACGGGGACTAGAAGGAGAGAGCATATCTCACCCATATTGGCCTCTCTTCATTGGCTTCCTGTTAATTCTAGAATAGAATTTAAAATTCTTCTTCTTACTTATAAGGTTTTGAATAATCAGGTCCCATCTTATCTTAGGGACCTCATAGTACCATATCACCCCAATAGAGCGCTTTGCTCTCAGACTGCAGGCTTACTTGTAGTTCCTAGGGTTTGTAAGAGTAGAATGGGAGGCAGAGCCTTCAGCTTTCAGGCTACTCTCCTGTGGAACCAGCTCCCAATTCAGATCAGGGAGACAGACACCCTCTCTACTTTTAAGATTAGGCTTAAAACTTTCCTTTTTGCTAAAGCTTATAGTTAGGGCTGGATCAGGTGACCCTGAACCATCCCTTAGTTATGCTGCTATAGACTTAGACTGCTGGGAGGTTCCCATGATGCACTGAGTGTTTCTTTCTCCTTTTGCTCTGTATGCACCACTCTGCATTTAATCATTAGTGATTGATCTCTGCTCCCCTCCACAGCATGTCTTTTTCCTGGTTCTCTCCCTCAGCCCCAACCAGTCCCAGCAGAAGACTGCCCCTCCCTGAGCCTGGTTCTGCTGGAGGTTTCTTCCTGTTAAAAGGGAGTTTTTCCTTCTCACTGTCGCCAAGTGCTTGCTCACAGGGGGTCGTTTTGACCGTTGGGGTTTTTATGTAATTATTGTATGGCCTTGCCTTACAATATAAAGTGCCTTGGGGCAACTGTTTGTTGTGATTTGGCGCTATTTAAATAAAATTGATTGATTGATTGATTGATTGATAACCATATTGTACATTTATTTATTTATTTATTTATTCAATGTTTTACCAGGTAAGTCAATTGAGAACACTTTCTAATTTACAATGACGACCTGGACAAGAGGCAACACAACAGCAGGAGAGAATAACAGATTCACAATCTCCACATACAACAGTGAAAAACATACAGTAAAACAACTGCAGAAACAACAATAAAACAGAAAATGTTAAGAATTAAGATATACATTATTAAAAACGTGCAATGGTCCTGTAAAATGTTAGAAATTGAGTTTTTAAAAGTAGATAGAGGTAAAAACAAACTAAGCTTTAGAGACTGTTGTAAGTTATTCCAGTCACTTGCTGCAGAAAACTGGAAAGAGGAGCGACCAAAGACTGTGCGAACTTTTGGGACCACCAGACTGATGTACGTGCTGGAGCGGAGAGCGCGACTAGAAGTGTGGATGTTTAATAAAGAGCTCAAATAGGACGGAGCCAAGCCAATCATTTGTTTGTAAATACACAATAGCCAATGGATTTGTGTGTGGAGAGAGGGCCACTTCACCATTGAGTACAAGTCACAGTGGTGCGTGGTGAAAGGTGCACCTGTAACAAAGCATATTGTTGTGTGGGCCGCTGAAGAGGAGGTACTGCTGGCCCACCACCACCAGATGGCGCCCTGCTTGGAGTGCGGGCTTCAAGCACGAGAGGGCGCTGGAGCCACTGGGAGTGACAGCTGTCACTCATCATCAGCACCAGCTGTCACTCATACAACTCATCACCATCACCACTGCAACTCCACCTCCTCGCCAAGAAATCAGCTACCATAAGAGGTAATTTCTCTGCTACACTTAACTCTGACTTAGAGTCTGAACTTCTTTGCAGCCATTTTCCTGTGGTGTGCCTTATCTGAGGGATTGGCATTTGGTGTGATCAGCGACGGCTTCGCTTCACACTCCAACCAGATAAGTGGTTAGACAGGAGCTGCACGAGTGTGTGATTGGAGGTGGAGGTGCTCCCTCCCAAAAGAACACAGACTGTGGGATTACTGAGTGTGCGAACTCACACTCATCAACTCTGTTTCTGTTCTCTGCCAGCAGTACCAGGTCTGACTGCTGGAGACGGTGGCCACCTGGGGATCCAGGACTTGGCAGCTCCGGTGTTCTTCAGATCCGTTGGCGGTGAGGGCCGTGTGGGATCCGGCTCGGTTCTGGACGGACGTCTCCTATCCTCAAGCCTGCCCACACGTCACTCAACATATTTGTTTGTAGTACCAAGAACTGTATTTGTCTGTATTCCGTTGTGCACTTCACAACATTAAATTGTACTGTCTGGCTTATCCATTGCCCGTTCATTTAACGCCCCCTGTTGTGGGTCCGTGTTCCTACACTTTCACAACACATATGGCAGCATGATATACAATATCAAGTTTGTGGAGCAGAGTCTTTGATGCCATTCTGTAAACTAAGTCTCCATAATCAAGGATGGGGAGAACTGTAGTTTTTACCAAAAGCTCTCTTATTGGGCGAGTGAAAGTGTTTTTTGTGGCGGTATAAAAAGCCAATTCTCGCCTTTGCTTTGGTGAGCAGATTAATGATGTGGGTTTCAAAAACTAGAGAGTTATCAAGCCATACACCTAAATACTTATAGTGTGAGACAGGTAAAATTGTATCCCTGGACTCTCAGGGAGCGGGAGGTTTCTGTTAAAGAACATACATTTGTTTTTTCTTGTATTTAACGTAAGTTGAAGCTCAGAAAAGGCATGTTGAAGTGAAATGAAGCTGTCTTGGAGCAAAGACAGACTAGTGTTGAAACAGGGACTATGCTCATACAGGATAATGTCATCTGCGTACAAATGCATTTGACACTGACCTGCAGCATATGTGATATTATTTATGTAAATATTGAACAGGGTGGGGCCTAGGATGGATCCTTGAGGCAGGCCTTTGTGAAGAGGTAGGGGTTCTGAGAGGAGCCCTTCAACTCTCATCGCCTGCATATGCCCAGAGCAAAAGCTTTTAAACCATGTAATGGAGTTGTCTGAAAAACCTGTCTCCCATAGCCTATCCATCAAGATGTTTAAGTCCACAGAATCAAAAGCTTTGGCTAAGTCAACAAACATAGCCACACAGTACACCTTATTGTCAACAGCATTGATGATATCATTGAGGACCTTCAATGAGGCAGTCAGACAGCTGTGCCTGGCTCTAAACCCAGACTGCAATGGGTTATAGATTTGGTAAGACTCCAGGTAATCTATCAGCAGTATGTTGACAATTTTTTCAAAGATTTTCAAAAGACAGGGCAAGATGGAAATTGGCCTGAAGCAGTTCATGTCACTGTTGTCTCCTCCTTTAAATAGAGGAGTGACCACAGCAGATTTCTAATCTTTTGGAAAAACCCCAGTCTGTAAGGAAAGATTGAATAGTCTACAAATGGGGGCTGCTAAAATGTGAGCTGCTACTTTCAAAAAGAAAGGCTCTAGTGAATCGAGTCCGGCAGATTTAGAAGTGTCCAGTCTCAGCAGTTCATTGAACACTTCAGATTCAAGGATGGGATGGATAGAGAAGACAGGTCTATCAGGGGCTGATTGGGGTTGTTTCACAGTGGTTGTGGCCTGAGATAAAAGGTCTGTATGGCCAACCTGTGCAAAATGTTTATTAAAATTGTCCATAATTTTTGCCTTATTAGTGATAACCACACCATCAGCTTTGATCATGATTGGCAGACAGGGACTTATTTTCTTATTTTCCATAGACTTAATTGAACTCCAAAATTTTTTAGGGTCAGCACTACTAGCGAGTAATCGCTCTTTAAAATGAGTAACTTTTGCCCTTCTAATTGTTGTATGGCTGGGGGGCCTGGCTGCCTTTTTGTTTCTGTCTTTTGTTTTTCCTTCCAGGTGGCTTGCATTTGGGACTGAGTGGCTGTGTTGCTGAGGTTATCAGGACCTCACCCTGATCACCTGCGGCTCGTCAGGACTCACAGCTGAGGTGCATCTATATGGATTGGAACATGGTGGCATTTAAGACTGGAGTATACAGTGTGTATTTGCCAGAGACTCGACCTTGTGACCAGACGGGTGAGATCGTCGTCTCGGGAGCCATCTCATCATCAGTGGATGCAGAGAACGTCCAGGTTTGATGCACAGTCTGTGAAAGAGGAGGGGGTGAGGTCTCACGCTCGTCAGCACACTTCCTGAGGTACGTTAGATTTTGTGACTAACATTTATACAGTCAGTAAATGTGGTGTCCCTCACACCTTATTATATTGAGCTGTATGTTAGTCATGTATCGGCTTCCACTGCAGTGGAGTTTTGTGAACTGGATGTTCCATGCCTGCAGGTTGGGAAGTTGATTAGTAATCAAGCCAGGAAGTGTTTGCTGTTTGTACACCTTTAAGTGTTCTCTCTGTGTGTAGAGTGTGGACTCACATAATGGTTCCTTCTTTCACAGACTCGGTTTGTTGCGGCCACCTGGGGGGTGTCGGCGGGGTCCTTGGGTCCGAACAGCTTCTGGCTCCGGACCGTTAGCGCTGCTGGGAGCGCACCACGCCAGACCGCACTTTCTTTTGTTATTTTTTGTATCACTGTTATGTATTAAATTCAGTTAGCCTTTGTACCGTGCTCTGCTTATTTCATACTGGGTCCTTCAAACGCTGGTCGGTTCTCCGAGCTGCGTCCGACACATAACAGTAGTCTCTGGCCAAACATCACGGACCCAGCGGTAGCAGAGACGGTAATGCGCCGGGAAGGCGGCAGCAGACGTTCAGTAGTTATCCGGATCAGTTGCGGGTGCTCTCCACCCGGATGGTGCGTGTTTGAGACCCATTACTGAATACTGATTTGTGCTCTCTTGCAGCCGTGTTCCTGTGTTTGTGCCTTATCCGTGGGTCGTGGTGGAGTGTGACTGGCGACGGCTTCGCGTCACACTCCGACCGGATAAGAGGTTTAAACGGGAGCTGCAAGAGTGTGTCTGTAATGGGTGCACGCGCACGGCGGAGCTCTGTGGCACGGGTCGCTGAGCTTCCTGTGTTACAGTAGTAGCCCCGTTTCCCCGGATAAAGATAACTACTGCGTCTGTTGTATCAGCTCCGGCGTTATTTAGTTGAGCACATTTTGGTTGTGTGTTGCACACAGCTGCGCACGGAGATGCAGCTCGTTTGTTTTCTGTCACCAAAGGGTTTTTTTTTTTATTTTTTAGCACTTTGGCTCCCTCTTTTGGTGACTTAGTCACATTACCGTTAAGCTCTTAAGTTAGAACAGGTGTGTTCCATTTGTTTGAGCTTAACGGTATACGTCACTTATTTGTTTTGTGGTAGTTCATTTTGTGTGGGTATTTTTTGAGTTGGTTTTTGTGTGG
Source organism: Thalassophryne amazonica (assembly GCF_902500255.1). NCBI lineage: Eukaryota > Metazoa > Chordata > Actinopteri > Batrachoidiformes > Batrachoididae > Thalassophryne > Thalassophryne amazonica. The sequence goes on along the minus strand of NC_047104.1, from coordinate 116,929,147 downwards.
GATTTTATTTTTTGTTTTTCACTATTTAGTGTCTGGGGTCGTGACCCTGCAGTTCTGCCAAAAATGAAAAAAAAAAAAAAAAAAAAAAGGACCCGAGCAACCTTATGTCAGTCTGTTAGTCTTTCTTTTTATTTTTTTTTTTCAGTTTCACCTCCCAGGGTTTGATGGGACGGTCCCCTGGGGGGTCATGGGGGGGGGGTATTTGGGTTGTTGTTTTTTCTTTCTTTTTTTGTTTTGTTTTTTGTTATGCCCTCTCTTCTCCTCTGACTCCATCCGTGTGAGCCGTAGTGTCGGCGTTGCTGGAGTGGTGCAGTTTGGTTGTGCTGGGCGTTTCCCAGGTAACCTCTGCACCCGGGAGGGGAGGGGGGGGGTTTGGGGTATTTTCTTTTTGTTCCCTCTCTTCTCCTCTGGCTCCAGCCGTGTGAGCCGTAGTGTCGGCGTTGCTGGAGTGGTGCAGTGTGGTTATGCTGGGCGTTTCCCAGGTAACCTCTGCACCGGGGGGGGGGGGATGTTTTCCCCCCAGTTTCCGCCCTCAGGGTTTGACTGTGGTGTCCTCTGGGGGGGAAAGGGCTGTGGGTCCATCTAGCCATAGACGGCCGGGGCTGGGTCCGTTGGTCGTGAGGGGAGGCGTCTCCTGGGGTTGACGAGTGGTCCTCTGGGAGGCGCTGGGAGTCCCCGTGGGTGACGTTGGATCCCAGAGGGACCTCGGCTGTGGTTATTACTCCTGGAGCTGGCGGGAAGTCCTCTGGGGGGTGTTGGTCCCTACATGTCGTTTGGGGGGGGGGGGGGGGGGGGTGTTTTAGCGTTTTTATTTGTAAGCTTAAGTTTGGGGTTTTTCTTTTCTCCTCATCCCGGGGTTTGATAGGACGGTCCCCTGGGGAGGGGGGGGGGGGGGGTTTGGTTGTTTGTGTTTGTCTTTTTTGTTTTATGACTAATGACCGTACATGGTTGGATAAAGGCTGACCGCACAGGTTTAAGAACTCCTGGCCACACCTGTGCTAAGTGACTGACTGAAACAAAGGCAAGGATGCAGCCAGGGGAGAGGACATCAACCATTCTGTTGGAAGACGAATGCAGATGCGGTTTCCAGCCATGGTCCCTGGAGGGGGGTGTTTCTCCTGGGCCAGGTTTGTGTGGTCGCCGCGAGGCTTCCCGTGAGGGTGGGGTACTGTTGTATGGCTGGGGGGCCTGGCTGCCTTTTTGTTTTTGTCTTTTGTTTTTCCTTCCAGGTGGCTTGCATTTGGGACTGAGTGGCTGTGTTGCTGAGGTTATCAGGACTTCACCCTGATCACCTGCAGCTCGTCAGGACTCACAGCTGAGGTGCATCTATATGGATTGGAACATGGTGGCATTTAAGACTGGAGTATACAGTGTGTATTTGCCAGAGACTCAACCTTGTGACCAGACGGGTGAGATCGTCGTCTCGGGAGCCATCTCATCATCAGTGGATGCAGAGAACGTCCAGGTTTGATGCACGGTCTGTGAAAGAGGAGGGGGTGAGGTCTCACGCTCGTCAGCACACTTCCTGAGGTACGTTAGATTTTGTGACTAACATTTATACAGTCAGTAAATGTGGTGTCCCTCACACCTTATTATATTGAGCTGTATGTTAGTCATGTATCGGCTTCCACTGCAGTGGAGTTTTGTGAACTGGATGTTCCATGCCTGCAGGTTGGGAAGTTGATTAGTAATCAAGCCAGGAAGTGTTTGCTGTTTGTACACCTTTAAGTGTTCTCTCTGTGTGTAGAGTGTGGACTCACATAATGGTTCCTTCTTTCACAGACTCGGTTTGTTGCGGCCACCTGGGGGGTGTCGGCGGGGTCCTTGGGTCCGAACAGCTTCTGGCTCCGGACCGTTAGCGCTGCTGGGAGCGCACCACGCCAGACCGCACTTTCTTTTGTTATTTTTTGTATCACTGTTATGTATTAAATTCAGTTAGCCTTTGTACCGTGCTCTGCTTATTTCATACTGGGTCCTTCAAACGCTGGTCGGTTCTCCGAGCTGCGTCCGACACATAACACTAATTGTCTGAGTGCATTTGTTTCGGACAGCTCTATATGTCTGCCAATCTGATTGTTTATTAGAGAATTTAGCTTTTTGCCAAAGATGGTGTTTCTGACAGATGAGCTCAGCTAAATCTAGTCTAAACCAAGGACTATATCGATCTTTTACTCTTATTTTTCTTAGGGGAGCATGTTTGTTTAAAATTGAAGTGAACAAACTTTTGAAATGTGACCAGGCAACTTCAACATCAGGGATAAAATCAATGCTGCGCCAAATAACTTGGGATAGATCATGTAGGAAGGCCTGCTTGTCAAAATGTTTTGTTAGCTGTTTGAATATAATCAGAGGTGGGGTTTGTGGAGTAATGCTCTTGCGAACACAGGCTATGATACAGTGATCACTTAGACTTTGACAGAATACACATGAGACATATTTATCAGGTCTGTTAGTAAGTATAACATCAATCAGTGTCCCAATGTTCATAGACCTGGAGTTATACCTGGTGGGGCTTGACACAATCTGGGACAAGCCAAGTGCATCTAATTGTAACTGCACTGATGGTAGAGGGTTAAGCATGTCCCAGTTCAGGTCCCCAAGCAAGATGAATTCTGAAGTAACATAAGGAGCACTGAGCTCACTGATAGCAGGGAGAGCACAGGCAGGTGCTGAGGGTGGTCTGTAGCAACCAGCAACAATGATAGAGAAGTTTGTAGATAGGTTAACCTTCATGATGACCAACTCAAATTGCTTTGCAACAGATTTAGATGTTAACACTGAGCAGTGTAAATTTGCCTTGGAATAAATGGCTACTCCACCCCACTTGGAACTTCTGTCCTGGCGAAATATATTATATCCAGGGATGGCGACTACAGAATCAGGGGTGGATTTTTTGAGCCAGGTCTCAGAGATAACCAGAACATCAGGGTTTGAAGTGTGGACATAAGCAGTCAACTCAGCCATTTTTGGGATCAGGCTGCAGGTGTTTAGATGTAAAACACCTAGGTGCTTTCTAGTGCAGAAGGAGTCAAAAGTTAATTGATGTTCACTGGGGGGTCTGAATGTAGGGACATTAGTCAGCAAACTGTGATCAGGACCTGGATTAGGTTGAATGTTTCCTGAAATAAGCAGCAGAAGGGCAATGAGGCACCTCTGCTTGAACAGTCTGTAAGTGACATCCACCTTGGTCTGATGTCCAGCAGAGAGGTGGAGTGGTGATAAAATGCACTCCTTCAAAACCAGAATACTTATGTGTGGAAGCAGAGTTGGGGAGTCATAGCTGATTGGAGGCGGTGTGGGTGACAATGATGCCGGATCCCGATCAGCTGGATGCGTCCCCCTGCCAGGCAACATAGGCGCAGCACCAAGCGTGCTGCAGTAGGGGGAACACTCAAAGCAGACTGCCAGTAAACACAGCAGGGCGAGACGCACAGGAAAAAACAGCCCCACAGTCCGCGAAGGATCTGCTGGTCCCGCTGCGTGTTGGCTCAGGATCCGCCCCATGATAAAATCCAGCCTGTGATTTTTCCACTATGAGGAGCCAGCTGAGCGCTGATGCGGTGAGCCGCTGACAGCAGGTGGAGAGCAGCTAGCAGCAGGGCAAGCAGGCCCAGGTGAAGGACAGCTAGCAGCAGGGCAGGCAAACTCAGGTGGAAAGCAGCTAGCAGCAGGGTAGGCAGGCTCAGGTGGAAAGCAGCTAGCAGCAGGGCGGGCAGGCCCAGGTGGAGAGCAGCTAGCAGCAGGGCAGGCAGGCCCAGGTGGAGAGCAGCTAGCAGCAGGGCGGGCAGGCCCAGATGAAGAGCAGCTAGCAGCAGGGCAGACAGGCCCAGATGGAGAGCAGCTTTTTACTCCTGGACAGTCGAAGCCACAGAACTTTCCCAAACTGTTCAAAGTAAGACTTGAGCTGAGGCTCAAACAGCCCAACCAACCAAAAGGCTCTAAACAGACATTTCTATAAGATTTTAAATTTCCCCACACAAATCTCACTTTCCGAGTTCTTGTTGAACTTGTGAAAGGCATGTGACATCACTCTGGGAAGTCTTTGCTTCATTTCCAGCTTGAAAACACACTGCAGCATTGACACTGATCAGGAAAAAATGTCATTTAGCATGGAAATATGACGCATTAGTGTGTTCTGGTTGATTGCTCAAATAAGCGATGACAGGCAAAATGTCAGCATGGGACAGTTACAAAGTGGATCTGTAGTTGGAGTGCAATTTTTTCTGATGATCGCGTGGAAGGACCAATACTTTCTTCTGAAATGGAATAAACATGAACCAAAAAGCAATGCCAGAAGCCTACCTGCAAAATTTCCTAGCAAGTGAGGAAACTAACTCTATTAAGTGTCTGTCTCACACAAGCTCACAGACGCTAACAAAACTAGCGTACCGTGCTCGTAGAGCGCAAAATTCCGCGAACACTAGTTTCCAAGAACACAAAATTTTAGGGCCCCTTTATACAACACGATTGAAGCAGACTCGCGCACGAAGGAGGAATTGCATGTCAGTTGTGTAAAATCGGAGCTGTCTCTAATGCCTCGTACACCTGTTGCTACAACTATTCATGCACACCAGTGACCAAAAGACAGAGACTTCTCTGTGAGAGCCCATTCGATCCCTCTCACAGCAGGTGTCGGCCAAATTCCAGGCGACACACACAAACATCCAACACCACTCGCTGGACACTTTGAAAAAGTGTGGCCATTCTCGATGTTAGCACGAAAATAGTGAGCACACAAGCACTTTCAAGCTAGCTGTGGAATATGTCTAAGTGCCCCCACGACTGCGGAGTTGCCAAGCAACACACGTGGTGTGCTAGAGTGTCGGCTCTCCCCTCAACACATGTGTCATGCGTGTGTATCACGTGTTGCGCTCCCCCCAACATGTGGGTATGTGTGTTTTGTGTGCCCCCGCGTTCCCGCTCTCGGGGGAAGGGGGGTGGGAGCCCGGCTCATATTTATGTACAGATGGGGAGCGGCCAGTCAGAACTCACACAGCACAGCGAGCGGCCTTTCAACTGATCATTGGCCAGGGACTCACTGACAGCTGGAAATGATGGCTCAGTGCAAACAACGTATAACATTAAAAACACAGAGACCACAAGCCAACAATGTGACAAATATGCCACTTTCAGTCACGTATCACCAAAAATACGCTGTAACAAACATCATTTTATCAGTTATGGCAAAAATTGAAGACTTTCTCTTCATCTACATCATTTAATTTCTCTTTTTTTAAAATATGTTTATCTCCTTGTTGATTTTAGGCATTTTATGCTCCTGTTATAGGACAGCGATGGTAGCACAGTGGTAAAGTTTCCATCTGTTAATCAGAGCTTTTGTAAATTGCAGGTTCGAATCCCACGGGTTGCATGTATTTTTATTTTCTTTTTATCCACAGCAGCGCGCGATGTGGTTCCACACATTCCAGCTGGTTTTATTTTTTCTTTTCTCCACATCAGCGATGCAATGTGGTGTAACATGTTCCAGCTGTTTTTTCTCCCCACAACAGCAGTGCGATGTGGTCCAACACGTTCCAGCTGCTCGCACAGTGTTCATCCACAAAACTGTCGTTAGTGTGTCGTTCACACCTGTGCAACCGTGCGTCCCTCACAACAGCAGGTGGAATATTTTGTGGTTCCCCATTTTGTGTTTGGTTCATGGATTTTCTTCCAGTTTCTGCATCTTTCATATTATGTGTGAAGGGGCCCTTACGTTGGAAAAAAAAAAAAAAAAATCAATGTCAAATTCTTGTTTGAAGTGGCTTTACTCTTTTAATTCATTTATTAGTAATTGGAGCGGGCTGCGGCCTCAACTTTACCTAAATTCTGGGTCTTTTAGTGAAGTTTAGGGCTAGTGGCTGGTGATCACCTTAGTATTTCTCTGTTTTTTCTTGTTGTTTAATGCTGGCAAATTATACAGTATTTTTTTTGTCTTTCTGATGCCTGATTCTGTTTTTTCTCTCTGTTCAAGGTGCAGCTCCATCCAGAGATGGGAGTTGTATTCGTGTTGGCGATCCTCCTGTCCTGTGCGCCAACAGCATTTCTTGTATATTCGTGCGTGAATTGTTCTGTAATTTATGTTTGTAGCATGGCCCAAGCAGAGGGTCACCCCTTTGAGTCTGGTCTGCTTGAGGTTTCTTCCTCAGAGGGAGTTTTTCCTTTACCACTGTTACTCTGGGGGTTAGTAAGGTTAGACCTTACCTGTGTGAAGCGCTTTTAGGCAACTCTGTTGTGATTTGTCGCTATATAAATGAAAATAAATTGAAATTGAAATATTGAAAAATTGAGGGCTCCAGGCTGCTCACAAACAGACACACAAACAAACAGGGGTGAAAACATAACCTCCTCCTGTTGGGAAAGTGTAGTGACATGGACCCACAACAGGGGGCGTAAATGAATGGACAATGGATAAGCCAAAATATAACAATTTAATGTTGTGAAATGTGCACAACGGAATACAGACAAATGCAGATTTAGTACAATAGTCAATTATACACAAAGGGCGACGTGTGGGCAGGCTCGAGGATAGAAGACGTCTGTCCAGAAAAGAGCCGGGTCCCACACGATTTCCACTGCCAACGGATCTGGAACAACCCGGAGCCGCCAAGTCCTGAGTCCCCAGGTGGCCACCGTCTCCAGCTGTCAGATCTGGTACTGCTGGCAGAAAGCACAAACAGGTTATGGTGGGTGTGTGCACATCCCGTAAACAGTCAGCGAACAAACACAGTTCCTTCTTGAGGGAAACCTCCACCTCCTAATCACAATTTTCTCGGAGCTCGTGCAGATCCTAATGTCACACTTAGCAGAGTCTGGAACGGAGCGGAGACGCCAACTCCCCAAACACAGCTACAAACTCGAGGTGTACAAAAAGTACGTCTGCAAACTCAGAATTAATTAGTCAAGCACAGAAGCAAGGATGTTACAACTGTTTACGCTTGCCTGAACAAATGTGTTCATATGGCACAAAAAGGCTGAGAAGTTTACCTGATAGTAGACTGATATCTCGGCAGGGAGGTGGAGTTGCTGCCCGGCATTTATGGGAAGTGGTGATGAATGGTTGATGGGTGACAGCTGTCACTCTAGGCTGCTCCTGGGAGGCGGCTGCGCCCTCTCGTGCCTGAAGCCCGCCATTCAGGCAGGGCGCCCTCTGGTGGTGGGCCAGCAGTACCTCCTCTTCTGGCGGCCCACACAACACCTCCAACGTCATTGGCTCAGGTAATGATGTTTTTCCTCTGAGCTACTTGTGGGGATTGCCATTGTTTTTAGCACAGGGAGCCTACTGATGTACCGTTTTCACGTCATGCCAAGAATGCCACATTTCAGCTGCTTTTGACCATACAGTGCCACTGCAAGGGTAATATTTTGCTGAAATAATGTGTATCAGATCACAATTCAATCATTCAATATTATTTTGAACAAAACGCATACTATCACAAAATAGTGTGAATCAGTTTAACATTAAGATGTGCAATAGCTCCAGGGTTCACAAACTTTTTTGCCACTGCATAATGTGTTGCTTCTTCCGAAACACATAGCTGCTTAAATAATGGGTTGATGTATATTTCACTTTCTGTTGCGTAGATTATGCACTGCTGCATAAATAATGTGTTGCTGCAAATGTTACATATTGCTGTAAGTATAGCACATAGCATGTGTCAGTAATGTGTTGTTGCATATACGAGGTCTATTAGAAAAGAAACCGACCATTTTATTTTAAAAAAAAACTATATGGATTTGATTCATATGTTTTTACGTCAGCCAAGCTTGAACCTTCGTGCGCATGCGTGAGTTTTTCCATGCCTGTCGGTGACGTCATTCGCCTGTGAGCACGACTTGAGGAAGGAGTGGTCCAGCCCCCTCGTCGGAATTCCTTTGTCTGGAAAATTGCTGAGAGACTGGCGCTGTGCTTCATCAAAATTTTTTCAAAAATTGTGAGGCACATCTGAGTGGACACCATTCGAGAAATTCAGCTGGTTTTCTGTGAAAATTTTAACGGCTGATGAGAGATTTTGGAGTGTTTCTATCGGTTTAAGGACTTCCCACGGAGCGGGACGTCGCGCAGCGCTCCGAGGCGACATCGTCATCCTGTTTCAAGCTGAAAACCTCCAAATTTAAGCCTCTGTTGACCCAGGACGTCGTGAGAGAACAGAGAACTTTCAGAAGAGGTCGTAATCAGCAGTTTATCCGGACATTCCACTGTTAAAGTAGATTTTTTTAATGAAAGACATGCAGACGGATTGGAGCGTCGGCTCACAGCTGGCGCGGCGCGCCCGCCACAGGAAAAACACCTCCGTGTTGATAACCATTTGTAAAATCCAGGTGGCTTTTGGTGGCTTTCAGTTGAGTGAGTATCTGAGAAATTGTTTAACAGCAGGGCATGTTCCAACTTGTCCTTAAGGCTTCCAACTGAGGTGTTTTTCCTGTGGCGGGCGCCAATCCGTCCGCAAGTCTTTCATTAAAAAAATCTCCTTTAACAGCGGAATGTCCGGATAAACTGCTGATTCCGACTTCTTCTGAAAGTTCTCTGTTCTCTCACGACATCCTGGGTCAACAGAGGCTTAAATTTGGAGGTTTTCAGCTTGAAACAGGCTGACGACATCGCCTCGGAGTGCTGCGCAACGTCCCGCTCCGTGGGAAGTCCTTAAAGCGACAGTATCACCTCAAAATCTCTCATCAGCCGTTAAAATTTTCACCGAAAACCAGCTGAATTTCTCGAATGGTGTCCACTCGGATGTGCCTCACAGTTTTTGAAAAAATTTTGATCAAGCACAGCGCCAGTCTCTCAGCAACTTCTCAGACAAAGGAATTCCGACGAAGGGGCTGGACTACTCCTTCCACAAGGCGTGCTCACAGGCGAATGACGTCACCGACAGACGTGAAAAAACTCTCGCAGGCCCACGAGGGTTCAAGCTTGGCTGATGCAATCACACGTGATTCAAATCCATATGGTTTTTGAAAAAAATAAAAAGGTCAGATACTTTTCTCACAGACCTCGTAAAATGTGTTGCTTCCTACCTATACAAAGTATTGCTGTATACATTACATCTTGCTGCATACATTTTCAATTTATTTTCATTTATATAGCACCAAATCACAATAAGGTTGCCTCAAGGTGCTTCACACAAGTATGGTCTAACCTTACCAATCCCCAGGGCAACAGTGGTAAGGTCCCTCTGAGGAAGAAACCTCACGCAGACCAGACTCAAAGGGGTGACCCTCTGCTTGGGCCATGCTACAGACACAAATTATAAAACAATTCACAAAACAAGCATACAGGAAATGTTGCCGGTGCACAGGACGGTTTCCGGAACAGATACCACACCCATCTCTGGATGGAGCCACAACTCAAACAGGTGCCAGTCTGTGAACAGTTTTACAGGCTAGTAGCAGAACCTTAAAATGAGATCTCACTGGGACAGGAAGCCAGTGAAGAGATACCAAAATGGATGTAATGTGGACAAACTTTCCGCTTTCTGTCAAAACTCTGGCAGCAGCATTTTGAACCAACTGGAGACCCCTAATGCTGGACTGCGGTAAACCAGAAAATAGAATATTGCAGTAGTCAAATCTAGAAGAGATAAACGCATGGATCAGGGTCCTAGCATTAGCCATGGACAGGATGGGACAAATCTTCACTATATTTTGCAGGTGGAAGAAAGCACTCCTTGTAATATCTCTAATGTGGAGGTCAAAGGACAATGTAGTATAAATGTATTGTTGCATATATAATGTGTTGTTGTATATGTATACAAGGTCTGTCAATAAAGTAAATGTCCTTTTCATTTTTTTCAAAAACTATATGGATTTCATTCATATGTTTTTACGTCAGACATGCTTGAACCCTCGTGCACATGCGTGAGTTTTTCCACGCCTGTCGGTGACATCATTCGCCTGTGAGCACGCCTTGGGAAGGATTGGTCTTGGTCCCGCCCCCTCATCGGATTTTCATTGTCTGGAAATGGCGGAATGAAAAGGACTTTTTTTTCCATCAGAATTTTATCAGAAGCTGTTAGAGACAGGCACCTGGAAACCATTCGAAAAATTTATCTGGCTTTCGGTGAAAATTTTACGGGCTTCACAGAGAATAAGGACTGTTACTACAGCTTTAAGGACCCCTTTAAGGACGCTCGGCGCGCCGCGCTCCGAGCTGCGATGACGCAGCACAAGCCACCGGACCATTTCTAAACGGATGGCTCTGTGGATATCAGACCGTCCTGTGCTCTTGCTCTGGTTATCACAAGAGCTGGATATCAGCCATTTTCCAGCAGATTTCACTTTTAACAAGAGATTTTGTCATGGAAAGCCATGCGGAGGCTTCGCGCGTAAAGACCGATTCGCTTTGGAAGCGAGACAAAGGAACACCTCCATTTCGGCGTGTCAGAGGACAAGTTTGGACATGTCCAGCTATCCACAATTTCTCTGATACTTACTGGACTGGTAAGCATTGAAAGCTGAGATAGGCTGTAGTAACAGTCCTTATTCTCTGTGAAGCCCGTAAAATTTTCACCGAAAGCCAGATAAATTTTTCTAATGGTTTCCAGGTGCCAGTTTCTAACAGCTTCTGAAAACACTCTGATGGAAAAAAAAGTCCTTTTCATTCCGCCATTTCCAGACAATGAAAATCTGACGAGGGGGCAGGACCACTCCTTCCCAAGGCGTGCTCACAGGCGAATGACGTAACTGACAGGCGTGGAAAAACTCACGCATGCGCACGAGGGTTCAAGCATATCTGACATAAAAACATATGAATGAAATCCATTGTCAAGAAAGATGACTTTAAGCTTGCTTTCAGCTTGTTTTCATCTTGGAATATAATACGTACCATTGGATTAATACACACGTTGTTGGAATAAACTGAACAGTGTTTGGTACTTTCCTGGAGTGACTGAGGTCATACCGGACTTTTCCATTGCAGATGGAGAGGCCCACGGAATGAACTCAGTGGTGAAGACAATGGAATATGTCTAAGATGATTTTAAAATGACAAAGTATGATCAAATGAAGTATTAATGTTACAAGTAAAATCTGAGAATGATTCTAACATAAAAATGATTAAATGAATAATTAATGTGATAAAAAGTAAAAGTTGATTAGAAGAATGTGTTTTACAAACAAGTGAAATGAATGATTATATGAGTTGTTTTTCTGGCTGTTAAAAAGAGGAAATGAGAAAAGCTGTTTTTGTGCAGAGGTGAAAAAAGAAGAAGTTGATGATGTCGCAAGCAAGGCCAGAAGAGCTGATGATAAAAACAACTGTTTAGAACATTAAGAAGTAATAAGATATGGAATGAATAATAATTAATGAAAATGTTGTATATGATCATATGAAATGTTTTTATGTGGAAAAGAGTTGAAATGAAATGATTGAATATGATTAAATGTGATTAATATTACATGATTTAGAAAGAATGAATTCTCGGAAAAGATGTGTTAAACAGAAAAACAGGAAACTTGCGCAACAGATTTACTGACAATCGGGACATCAGTTACCGGTAGCCAGGAAATGTTCTCCAGATGGCTTCCAGTAAAAGAAGGGGGTAAGGGAGGAGGTTTGGACTCATCATCATCCCCATGGTTACTAAGATCACCCCAGCAACGGCAAGAATTTTCGTATATAAACTGTACAACAACAGGAAACGGGGTTATTCTTCCAGGGAGAGGTGCTGTTGTCACTTCTCCGCTGCTACGAGGAGATCACAAGACTTGACCATCTTGTGAGCTGCAATTGGAATCGAGGAGCGAGAGGATTGGAGACATAAGAGATTATTTGAGAGAGTTTTCAACTCCCACTCAGGCCGTCCAGTCATGGAGTAGCAGAGCATTGGAGAATAATCACTGGCCTTAAGCCTGAGTGGGGAAGTTTCATCGTTTTCTCTCTCATGGAACATCACATCTTTCCAGAATGGATTAGATCAACTTTTGGTTGATTGAAGAAGGAATAAACTCTTATGTGGATTATTTCCTGAAGGATTACAACATCACAAGGATTGTGGTCAGCTAACAACTAAAAGCTGATGAAGAGGAGACCAAGTTCATCGAACTGGGGATTTTAACATCAAAAGACCTCCTTCCCTCACTCCTAGGAAATTTGTTGAGAAGTTAATCCAGTCCAGTCAGAGTAAGATCAGATAGCATTATTGAATCAAAAACAAAAATCTCTGCCAATCATTATTCTGATTATATTTGAATTACTGTTGTGAAATTATCATCACATAACCAATTTTGATTATGTTGTCAGCACTTGCAAAACCTGCAATAAATTTCCAAGCATGCAGTTAAAGTGTTAAGGCTCGGACATTGGATTTATTGATTCTTCTTAAGGTGTAAAAGTTAAAGTTTTTTGGGTGTATAACATCAGAAAGTGCTCTAAAAGGTTAGTCTGGTTTTTAACGAAATTAACGCATCCTGGGGACTCGCTGTACGAGTCACTAAATTTAAAATCTAGCAACATTCCAAGAGCCCTGATCCATAAGAGGAGAGCTGCCGTTAACGGGCGTGGCCGGCTCGTATCCTGGTTCCAGAAGGAGGCTATTCGACCGGGGTGCGAGATCAGCGTCAGCGGGGTGGACGTCCGGATGGAGGCAGTGAGCGGCTAGACGAATCTCCTCGCCACCAGCTTAAACAGCCTTTGTGCAGCCCCGCCGGGTAATACCCGCGGAGACACGAAGGTCGGACCCCAGAGACGGAGAGCTGGTCTTATATAAAGCGGGATCTGACACGTGGCGCCCGAACAGGGACCTGAAGAAGTGTAGTCGGGTCCGAGGAAGAATCCTGGCCAAAGGAGAGTCTTTTGCCATTGGATAGAGAAGTGAAAATTTGGAGGCAACCACCAGAAGGACGACGTAAAGACAACAGGAGTAAGCATCCCAGGGAGCTGGGATCAAGGACGAGAAGCAGACGTGTCACTGCTGGATCGTCTAAACTGGGACGAGAAGCAGACGGAGATAGCCTGCTGGATCGTCACAAGACGACGAGGAAGGGAAGCAGACGAGGGAGCCTGCTGGATCGGATCGTCAAAAAGAAGAGCAGGTATGAGAGTATACCGTGCAAAATGGTAATCTACAAGAGAGAGTAGGATCATCAACCCGTGAGGTTCCTGAGGGGAGAAGCGGGAAAAGGAGCAGCTGATTTGGAGTTAACCTCTGGAATTAGCGCTGAATAGCCAAGCAGTTTGTCACTCATCCCTGACTCAAGGCGCCAAGAGAGACTTTGAGAGGCAGACAACTCGAGACGACAAGGACCATAGCTGAAGTCCAAGGAGACGACAGTGGTGGAATCGGCAATCTCAGCAACCAAGAGAATAAAGAAAGGATAATCATTACGAAACAGTAAGGTTAGTGTAAAAACAAGCAGTAGAAAGATGGCTGAAAAAGAGTCAGGACCTGTAGCAACCCCTGGATCCGAACCAGACGGGGGAAAAGAAGTGAATATTCAACCACACAGAGTAGTATTGTATGGACGAGGATATGATTTTTGGGCAGAAACAGTTCAAAATTATGTCAGAGATCAAAGTGTAGAACCTGATGAAGAAAGTTTCAAAGAAGCTATGGCAGATACACTACACAGAGTAGGGGTGTATTATCCAGGTCAGCATAAAGAGGGGCAGATTCTGGCCGTATTAGCAAGCCCACCAGCCCCAAAAGACAAGGCGGGGACCAGAGATTGGCTTGAGTGGTGGTGCAGAATTCTCGAAGAAGGGTGGCAAAGAGGACAAATCACCACTTTAATAAGTCCTGAGAAAAGTTATGACCCGGTAGTGAAAATGACAGCTGGGTTGTTAGGAGCAGAGACGGTCCTGGTTGATGTTAAGGCGAAAGCAGCGTCCGTATATGCCGAATTTAAGTCCATGGCAGAACGACTAAAAGGGTTAGGAAGAATGCTTAAGGAACGATATCCTATGGTAGACGATAAGGATGGAAGTCAGATCCTCAACACTGAAGATGAGGGCAAGACAGATTCCCAGGTCAACTCTGAGCAAAGTGATGAGGAAAACAAGCCAGAGGACAGTGAAGATGAATTAACAACTGAGGGAGGTCCTAATTCTGGAGTAAATGGTCAAGAAGATAAAAGCCCGGACCAGCTCCTCACAAGCTTTGATCCAGAGTGGCCAACATTGCCCTTGGGAACTGTGAGAGGAACAACCTCAACAGTTAAAAAACATACAGAACGCTTGATTGAGCAGGAAAAAAGACGAAGAAGCCTTCAGGGAGTATCTGGACAGATATTCCGTCGGTCGCCGGAATGTTGGCCCAGAAGCCTGAGACAGTTTAAATCTGAAGAATGTGTTCCCGGACCGAGTTACCATAGTAAAGAGGAAGGGCCCTCGCAGGAAATCTTTAGAAAAGCCAAAGCAAAAACCCACCATGTATATGGTGAATCTGACTACATGGAAGACTTGAACCCTATGCCCGAAGGAACCAAAAAAATGGTGACCCAAGATGGAGGACGGGCATATCATTATTTTGGCAGTCCTTGGGATATAGATGGAGATAGTCTCATTGTCTTCACAAATCCCAAATTGAAAATTGCCAACCGAAAATTCCGAGCACAACTTAAGGAGAAGGCAGGCAAAGAGTACCAAGAGGAGCTTAAAGACATAAAGAGGAGAAATCTGGAGGGAAAATCGATGGTGATAACAAGTGCACCACGAATGAATTATCATGCACTCGTACATGTGCCTTTTGAAAGCTACCCAGGGAGAGAAAATTCAATTGAATACACTGAGAAAATGTTGAAAACTCTGGGTATAGCTATCGATATGGCCAAAGAACGCCAACATCGGCGAGTGGTGATATGTGTGGACGGATTACGATCTGGACAAATGACATGGGAAGAGGCAGAAAAGGTTGCCATGGCAGCCGTGAACCTACACATGCGCACCCCAGGAGTATGGGGATCAATGAGAGGTGGTGCAATGAGCATGAGCAGGATCGAGTGAGAAGGGCACTTGAAGCGGTGAATTTAGGACCAAATAGAGCAGGTCCAAAAAAGGGTACTGTTGGAGTAAGTGGAGTGTCAACTAGTCCCCCATTAGTGATGCAGCCCATTCCCCTGGCGACAAGTGAGAAAAGATCAGCACACACTATGGGAGTGCAGCAATTAAGGATTAAAACCCCACGACCAACATTCAAACAAGTTGCAAGTGGGCTCCAGACCATCATACACCCGACAGGCTCCCCATCACGGATGAAAGAACCTTTCCAGGCTCCTCCACCAGATAATGGAGAAGAGGATCCTATATTCATTCCTATACCAGTCGGAAATACTGAAGCAACTGGAATACCCCGAAAGCCAGAGCAAAACGGGGACCTACAACCACAAGACCTATGTCCTCCCCATGAATCTGATATGGATGAGGACCAGGAAAGAGAGTCTGAAGAGGAGATCAATCCACAAGACTCAGAAGAGGATGAACTGCTATCTGTGGTAGGAGAAAGAGAAGTCTCGCGCCCAGAACTACGAACTGGACGTTACAGAGGACGAAAAAGAGAAGTTGGGGTGTATAATGTGCGTGTAGCCTCTGAGAGAATTGCAAGAGATGTCAGAGTCAACCCAGTGGAGACCCGAGATAAGCGACAAACCTATGCTCCAGAAGTTGGACAAACTGGGTATGACATCCCAGAAGAGTGGATAGAGCGACAAGACGAAAAGAAAACTCTCGAGGTAACAGCTACTGTTGGAGAGTGGGCTAATATATTAATGTGGCCTTTCTATCCTACGTTAACTGCCTGTAAAGAGTTAACAAATAACTTCAGAGTCGCCTATTTAGGCGTTGCCCATGATGTGATGCTGAGAAAACTAAAAACAGCAGCTTTACGCTGGTCACGGCAAGTGTTGAAAGAATTCAATGAAGAAAATCTAGATGATGAGGAAGAAACAATTCCACCATCGTCAGGATTACAACCGAGCCTCCCAAATCAGAACTTTCCTGCTGGAGCTAGAGAGCAAAGACTGCCAGCAATTCAAGCTGAAATTCAAGCAGACGGCAGGGAATTCTGTGAGTTCAAGAAATTAAAGATGCTGGTGAGAGAGAAAGAACCAAATGAAGACCTGAAGGATTATCTGAAAGAAGTGTGGCCCCTTATTGACAGAGCTTCGAACAGTGAAGAGGGTAAATCTATGTGGCTAGCCCAAGTCACCAGTCAACCCATCAGTCGGGGTGAACCAGCACGAAACCATTATGCCAGGTTAGTGTTGGAAGATCCTAACGATGAAGATTCCCATATTGCTCGAGCTAAAGCTGGATTAGACAAAGGTCAAACATTGGTTCAAGTTTGGCATGGGCTGAAACAGACGATTTTGCCACAACGCTATGTTAGGGCTCTGAGAGAGGTCACTAAAGGAAGAAGAGGAGAGATAACTTTTGTAAAAATGCCCATAGACGGCACTACAGTCCCACAAATGGATGCGGTGGTAAAAAGCTGGGATCTGGAGCAGCAGTTCTATGAAGAAAAGAGGAAGAAGGAGAGCACCCCGAAATCAGGACAAAAACCGGGGGGAGTGGAGAAAAGAAATGCAGTGTCCAAACCACCACCTCCTCAGTCACATCAAACACCACAGAGGAATAATCAAAGACCTCCAGCCGGACAATGGGGCTCTCGGCCGAGAGGTCCACCACCTCCACCACCACAATCGCGACCTACACCTGCACCTCGTGGTGGTGGCTATCTCCCTAAAGAGGAGTACGACAAATTAACTCCAGAATAAAGGAAAACCCTCCAGGAAGTCCGCCAAGCTACAGCGGCGGCTGGAGGGCAACAGAAGTAATGGCTTTGGAGGAGCGGGTCACGCTAGACCATGCCTACTGGGAAGGGGACGATATCTACACTGATGTGGACGGAGAACCGTACCTGGTAGACACGGGAGCAGAGGTGTCCATGACCCGCAGAAACCTCGTTACCATAGGATACCTATTGATCCAGTATGCAAATGGGGCAACAGAGAGAACACCATTTGGAATATGGAAGGGGATAGTTTGGTTAAAAGGCCCCTTTAATTTGATATCAGTCAGAGATTTGAAAGAATTGCATCGGCCCAAAAGACTTCGAACTCTAATAAGACGACGAGTGAAAAAATTACAAGCAAGAGTTGTACGAATGGGAATAACTCCAACTGGGAAGAGTCCAGTAAGCTGGTACAAAGAAGTGGATGTACCGGCTATCACAGAAGAAAAAATTGAAGAAAGTGATTTCTCTGAAGCAGGGAAAGAAAAACTGAGGGAAATTATCTCCGAAGCTGAAGTGGCACGATTTAAAAATGATTGTGGAGATTTGGGGACTAAACACATTCATGTCATCGAAGGAGGAGTACATCCACCAGTGCGACAATATCCCTTGAACCCTGGAGCGGTTGAGGAAATGGATAAAATAGTAAAAGAATTGGAAGCTCTGGGGATCATTCGAGTGGAATTAAACCCGATCACTAACAGCCCCATCCAAGCAGTTAAGAAGCCAGAGTCAGCAGGAGGAGGCTGGAGACCAGTAATCAATTTCAAGGCTCTCAATCGACGAACAATAGCCAATAGAGCAAGTTTGATAAATCCCCAAGGAGCACTAAAAACGCTCCAAATTAAGAAATACAAATCATGCATTGATCTAGCAAATGGATTCTTTTCCCTGCGATTAGCAAAACAGTCACAAGGGAAAACAGCATTCACACATAAAGGGAAAAGCTATGTGTGGCAACGATTACCACAGGGATACAGAAATTCACCAAATGTTTTCCAAGCAGCAGTAATGGAAATATTGAAAGATCTGGGAGTAACAGTCTATATCGATGATGTGTTTATCGCAGATGATGATGAAAATGAACATCTAATGCGGCTGCAAAAGGTGATACAGAAGCTCACAGAAGCTGGGTTAAAACTCAACCTGAAGAAATGTCAATTTGGACAATTCAAGGTTAACTATTTGGGATTCCGGGTGTCATCAGACCTGGGGCTCTCAGAAGGATACCGAGAAAAATTGAGTCAGATTAAACCACCTCAATCTGAGAATGACCTACAGAAAATATTGGGACTGTGTAACTATGTGAGAGATCACGTTCCACATTATCAGAAATACGCAAAGCCCCTTTATGCTCGTCTCAAGAAGAAACCTGATGGACAAGAGCAAAAGCAATGGATTTGGACAGCTACAGATCAGGATTGCTTAGAAAAGCTAAAGAAAGCCATTCAAGACGCGGTTAGGCTGGAGCCGCGTAGTCTGACTACTCGTCTGCTAGCCGAAATAAGCTGTGAAGAAGAGGATTCGGTAGTAAAAGTAAGCAATGAAGGAGGGGGTATGGTAACATTGTGGAGCTATACTCTGTCTTCTATTGAGAGAAAATATCCACCAGAAGAAAAAGAACTAGCAGTCCTGGCTAGATATTGGAGTGCGTTGAAAGAACTAGCACAAGGACAGGGAATAAAAGTCATCACTCAAAGTCAAGTCCACCGGTTCCTAAGAAAAGGAACAATTGAGAGTACCAAAGCCACAAATGCCAGGTGGGGAAGGTGGGAGGACATCCTGCTAGACCCTGAGCTGGAAATTGGGCCAAACCAGTCGGCGACAAAAAAGTTACAGAAGGAGACGCAACTCCCTGAGGAGCCATACGACTGGACTATGTACACTGATGGATCAAAGAAAGGTACAGACAATGTAGCTCATTGGGGCTATATTCTGAAGTATCAAGATAAGGAGAAATATCGTCAGAAAGGTCAAACGCCAGGGAGTGCCCAAGCTGGGGAAGTTACAGCAATACTAGAAGGACTCTTGGAGTTAAACAAGAGGAAAGTAAAAAAGGCTAAAGTGGTTACAGACAGTCATTACTGCGCACAAGCCCTGAAAGAGGACTTATCCATTTGGGAAGAAAATGGATTCGAGGGAGCTAAGGGGAAGCCTGTAGCTCATATGGATTTATGGAAGAAAATAGCCGAGTTGAGGCTAACAATGGACTTAGATGTTGTACATCAGAAAGCCCATGTAAAAGAAGGAGCACATTGGAGCGGGAACGAAGAAGTGGACCGCTATGTGCAGCTGAGAAAAGTCGTCGTTGTCGGGATCGAGAAGTGGGAACAGACACCCAAGGGAAGGGTGGTTCCAAAAGAGTCCGTGAAAGAAGTGGTGCTGGCCGTACATGAAGCGCTTGGCCATGCAGGCACCATTCCAACACGGAAGGAGCTGGAGAAGCTGCAACTTTGGATTCCGAGAAACCAAGTCTGCCGAGTTCTCAAAGACTGTGAAGTATGTGGTCGATACAATGCAGGACGACGAGGACAAAGGGTGGATGGTTTCACCATAAAGAGTACTGTTCCATGGGGATCAGTATGCATGGATGTTGCCGGGCCCATGGGGGTGACCGGTAAGAAAGGAGAAAAGTATCTGTTGGTGCTTGTGGACTCTATGTCAGGCTATGTGACTGTTAAGCCTGTGAGAAAAGCCAACGGCAGCAGTGTGATCAGCATGTTGGATCAAGTGTGTTCAAATCTGGGGATACCTAAGGAGCTGAGAACGGATAATGGAACACATTTCCGTAATGCTCAGGTCGACCAGTGGTGCCAGAAAAATGGAGTAATGAGAATTTACTCGCCCCCATACATCCCACAAGCAAATGGAGTTGTAGAAAGGGCTATTGGACTGGTGAAAAACTGGATCGGAAAAAATGCTAACACGAAGGAATGGAGTACTAAGGCCCTGGAAATTGGACAGGCCCTGAATGACTGCCAACGTGCCGGCAGGCCCACCCCTTCGCAAGAACTGAACCAACGCCCATTTTCGACACCGGAAGTGGGGAGGAGTCAGATGGAAAGGGACAGAGAACCAGAACCAAAGATCCCATTCAAAGTTGGACAGAAGGTGTGGGTGAGAGCACGAGATCACCCAACCAACACTGCTGTTAAACCTAAGTATGAGACCACAGATACGGTAGTGAAGATACTGGATAGTAACACAGTAGAGTTGAAGAGGAAAGGAATCCAAGGAGTGGAGCAGCTGAAGCCAACTCCTAACTAGACGAAACCAGGAGCTAAATATGGCCACAAACACCCAAGAACTTCCACCCTTCGTCAGAATGGCCACTGTCAATGGGGTGGTTGCCTTAAGAAGAACAAGAGAAGACCTCTGGGCAGGCAGAGCCCTGAGGATTTTATCTCATGCAAAGAAAGGATTTTTATCTAATGAAAAGGAGTTATTACAATGGAAAAAAGTTGAGAATCACTGTGTGATTTGTCGTGGAGACGTACCACTGACGGTCCAATGGTCGGGACCTGGACTTAGAAAACCCCCAATTCCAAATGGGGCAAAATATGAATTCAAGCAATTACTTCACAAGCCGGTGAAGGTTTTGGATGCACTGGTATGTGGGTTATGCCGACTAACCCACTTGCCAAGAATGGTCTTTTACACCCAGTGGGATTTACGTGGAGACACTGTGGATATGCAGGTGTGTTCATGCTATTGGAATGGACAAAACATCGAATATTGCCTGGTGTGTAAAGCAAAAACTCATATGGGAAGACTACTGCATGTGGTAAAAGCAGAAGGATGGCAAGTGAGAAGGTTTTTAGACTCTCTGAGGACCTGTCACACCAATGAAACCTGCTGGGCTAATCCTGCAGCAACAACTGCGCCTGATCAAGCTGAAGGGAATCAAGGCGGTGGTGATGTGAGTCCAACGGCCCCAAGTGTCTATCTGATGTTGGACACAGCTGGAGCAGGAGGAAGTGACCAAGCTGCAGGAGGTAGTGAATGAAAGCCGTCTTTGTTGCATGAAGCTATACAGCAAAATTGGTCCCAGGGTCCAGAGTATGGACAAGCTTATGACCCTCCAATAGATGCAGTACAAATTCCACTTGTGTTCAGAGTATACAGAGATCCGGAGCGACCCGGATATACAGACATGATGGAAGGACTGACAGATGATCAGCAGCAAAAAGCCCAAGAAGAAGGATGGATTGGCCCTTGGGAATTGACAACTTGGGCAAAATTGATAGAGGAAGTTCTAAAAAACCCAGAAATTCTACTGGAGGACGCAGAAGAGGTGCCACAAGAAAAAGGGGGCAGAGAAACCCTTATGTATTATTTCACCACTGGATTAGATGCCTGGGGAAATAAAGCAGCAAAACCAAAAAAGAAGTCAGCTGTGTACCACGTGACACCCGAGGAATGGGTGAGGAAGAGGAGGATACAATCTAGAGGGGGAGTGGCTAGCAGAGTGGACACTCCTAGTAGGCCGGACCAAACAGTTGGGGTGCGGCTCACAGTGCTGATGGTACTGGTTCCTTATGTGGGGGTTTATTCTGTCGGAGCACGCGTTGAACTCCTGGAGGAACAGCAGCAGTCAGACCAAACGACTCAAGGTGAGGAAAAATCAAGAAAGTCTCGGAATCGCTGGATGTTTCCCTCCATCTTCCATGGGACAAAGAAGAAGTAAAAAGAAGCGACTGATTGCAAAATGTCGCAAGGACCAAGTGTAAATAGAGTACCCGTTATTAATAATGGAGGAAGATTTGGACCCTACATACAAAATGTCCTCGGTGCTGAAAAACTATACCTACATTGGCCAGAGAAAGACTTTGAAGAAGAAAATTGGAAGCTAGCATCTAAAGGATATTTTGTTTCACACTATGAATATAAAAGAGATGCCGTATTCACAGAAACAACGGGACAGAGGATACTTTCTGACCGAGTGCTGAGTGATCTAAGTCTGCGATATTGGTATATATACGGACGCCGAAAAATGTCCCACTCGATTCCAAGTTGTCCAGATACATACCCATGGATATTTAATGTGGTCTACCTACAAATCAAGGGCCTAAGATTCACAGTGAGATGGGGGATTAATTACGTGGAGCCACTCCAAGGAGTCTACGTTGAAATATACCTTAACCAGTACTTGATCTGGACGACAAGCCCCAGCATGAAACGTCAATTGGACAGACGACAGCAAGACCCCAGATATCCCGTATTAGATAACCAGACATTAAATTTGAGAATTGTTGAAAAAAACTCTGGACTGTGAGGGCTTCATGCCCCCAACCGTACCAGTGGTTTTTACAAACCAACACTTCATCTTCCTCTATAATAGAGGAGTTTGGAACTGTAATCAGGCAATGAAGATTCAGCTTCAAATTGAACCTACGGATCAAGAGGACAAACCTACAGCTCCCCTTTTTGTAGCCCTAACTCAATCCAGATATTCTGGATATAATTTTTGGCAGTCTTGGCAAGATTTATGGAGCTATGTGCCCCCAAATCAAACACAGAGAGTCCCTGAGGGACCCCTCCCTAAGCCTGACAGAGTGGTCGTTACGGTGTGGAAATGGGCGTGGAGAGGAATGGATTCAGAACTTGAACACCCATCTCCCATCTACACACATCTCATTAAGAGACAACAACTGTCCCCTATGGTGGTGTATCTTGGCAAGAAAAGAAGGAGACCAAAGGCAGAGTAACGATTCACTCTGAATCATGCGGCGGACTTTCAAATTGGATGAAAATAATGTAAATAGTCTACGTTCCGGGCCAAAAGGACCTGCACCATATTTGGAACTACCCCACAAGAAAATATGTTTAAACTGGCCGCAGAAGGATTACAAAGAAAAAGGATGGTTGTTGGGAACAGGAGGATACTTTGTAGATAATGACTCATATACAAGAACTGCTGATCTTAAAGCGCCTGGAATATATACTCCTCTAGAACCTATCTTGGAAAAAGTGGGACAACACTGGAATTGCCCCGGGGTCGGATGGAAGTTTTACCCAATTCCCCGGTGCCCAACCATATACCCCTGCATCTTGAACGTGGTGTATGTACAGAAAAGGGGCTACAGATTTAAAATAAGATGGGGACCTAATTATGTCGATCCATTACAAGGAATGTATGTGGATATATGGCTTGGATCTTTCCAGATTTGGACCAGTAGTCCCTACATGTTTAAAAGACTTCAGAAAAAAGAAGCACAATCAGCTTTTTATTTGATTGAGAACCAAACTTTGCCAATATGTACGACAGTACAGAACGTTGACATCGAAAAGGGTGGAAGTATTCCGCCTACTAGAAGAGGATGGCGAACCAGAGCACTAGTGGGACTTTGGCAACCCCCAAGGGCTGTACTGATACGACTTGGCATAAAGTCGGGAAGAGGATTATTTCGTAGATCAACTCCTCTGTACTCTGTGATAGCACAGTATTTCTACAAGGGAGAGGCATATTGGAGTGCCTATGAGGACATCTTGAACCTACGCAGAGAATTGAATCCTGCACCTTCACAATGTTTCTTCACACCCCAGGGACCACCGCCTGAAATGAAGGAAGTAACAGTTGTCATTTGGCAATGGGCGTGGCGAGGACTGGATATTAGACTCCCGTGGCCCTCTCCCTTGTTAAACATTCTTCTTCAGCAACGAGTATCAAGTGTCCCTGGGGAAAGCACGAGGCAAGCAACAGCACCTAAGATCATCTATCTCCAAGATGACAGCACTACAGGAAGACGAGGTGATCACCACGCAACCTCGAGGAATCAACAAAAGACCAAGAGAAAGAGAATTTGGCATAGAAATGCCACTACTGCAACAACCTCGAAGGCAGGAGCCGCTGCCACCAATACCAAGTGAACCCTACTACGAAAATGTTGGAATAGGGCAGCAGCAACAGCAGCAACAAAACTGGCTGGGGAAGAAAAAGTGCCTCCAATGTTGGAGTTGGATGGCCCGACTTACAGCATTATTAGTCGGCATTGCTGTACTTCTAGCCATCCTGTACCATTATGGTAGTACGCCCTGGACCTTAACCCATATCAGGGTCCAGTATGCAACAACTAAAACTTTTCAACAGACATGTTGGGGAGTTGAATCAAGAAATACCTACATGATATGGGACCAGAATTCTACAGAAAAATGGGCAAAGATGAAGAACCTAACTCAGCATATGCAGAAGAACAAGTGGCTGCAATACTTAAACAACAGTGGAGAATTTCCAACCGTCACTACCAATTACAACCTGACCACCGGAGCAGAAATCCTTCAAGACCTACAGGTGGGGGATAAAGAGATTATCGTGGCAACTATCTTACAGCTAAAACAAAAAGAGCGAAGAGAAGTAGGCTGCACTTGGATAAGACCTGAACCTGGCGAGCCAGCCTGGTATTGCTCATGGGGATGCAGAGTACTACTAGGCTATCGAGCAGGATATTGGGAAAAAGAAGCTGTTTTTCCAGCATTACCAAGACATGATGTTTGCAGAATGATAATGCCCACCTGGAAACATTGGGGAAATTACAACCTCACCTGTGACAACACCCGCAGCAGAGTGCCGAAAGTGGATACTACATCTACAATAATCCCTCCGTTGAACAACTTTACCGACGTAGAAGCAGGAATATCATACTCCAAACCTACCGTCATCTCACCAGAAGGATCGGTGGGATCCACAAAGATATCGCCAACCCAGAGAGGAACTAAATTACTCCCTGTATCGCCAACACAAGATACACAGCGAGTATTAGAACCAAAAGTTAAAATTAATGATAATGAGATTAGAAAGAGAGCTAAGGCGCTTAATGATTATTGTGTGAAAGAAAAAATAGCAAAATTAGATAGATGTTATTGGAATCGACCTATTGGATGTAAATTTCAAAATTACATGGTGCTTACACCAGTTACTGATTTGATAGACAGGATTGTTTGGAGACAAATACAAGAGGCAAAACATGATGATTGGCTTAACGACACTCTTCCGTGGGTCTGGAGCGTTCCGCTGAGACACTTCGAGGGGAATTTTCCAAAGGGATACATGTGGACTGGGCATAGTTTGAAAGGTCCATATAAAGCAAATTTTTATGTGCAAAAACTACCAAAACCTGATGAGCTAAGGTCAGTACCTCAGGATGATTTTGACAAAATTGATCAATGCGTGGCGCATAAAATTTATGTAAGCTTACATGAGACAGAATACCATAGTAGTTTGGCTGCAAGTTCTGGTAAATCCCCCCGATGTCCCATAGACCAAATTAAGATAGACAATTGGCTAAGATGGGTATATAACTGTACGAAGTTATTACAGATTCCAACCATTAAGGGGACCCTTCAAGCCTGGAAGGAAGGACTTAAGCGTAGTGAGGACCTTACCTGGTGGGGAATGGAGAGATTTGAAATTGAAGATTGGGTATTGCCCTGTTTAGATCAAAGTGATAATTATTGGGTTAAATATCAATACATTGCCACAGTCTACTCCAGAGATAGAGATACTTGGTCTGGGTTACTCTGGAAACCAGATCCTTATGTTACGCCACGGCCATGGAAAATGATTTGTAATGAGCTTAATACTACATGCACAATAAGTCTTGCCCGTCAAAATTGTAGAAATGTTCCTGGCTGGGAGGGATATTGTGATGCTTACTATGACGGCGAGTACGACACTTATGGCCATCAAACAGTTTGGGAGAAGAACCGTGCGGGCGAATGGATAAGAGCTTTTCCACCCAACGTTGGCTGTGCCAAGGCTGTCCTGGGACATGGAATGTTGAAAAGGAGGCAAATCCTAGGTCACATAGTGCCATTTGTAGGAGATCCTGTGATAATGCTTGAAGAAGGATATGCTTTCAAGAAAAGTCTGTGTGAAGGGCAAGAAATTGTTGGTTATGAATGGTTGGGGCCCAATCGGATTTACAATAATGGTACATGTGAATCGCCTGCAGAACATTGGCTTAGCTGTGGAGAAGGAAGAAGTCGGCATGAATGTTCTTGGTGGGAAAGAACGCAAATAGTCGCTGGAGAAGCCATCACCACTTTTGCTGCAGAGACCGGAGAAGTCATCAAAGAAGGTCTCGAAGTAGTGACTGGTTGGATTGGACATTTATTTGGATATCTTTGGCCCTATCTGTTAACCATAGTAGGATTAATTATTGCTGCAGTAATTGGATATGTTTTGCTAAAAGGAAGTTTCGCAGCTGCCCTGCGCTTGTGTGGGAGGAGCACACAACGCAGTGAAAAGGAGCCCCTCCTCCGTTAGGGGAGGAGCTATGGAGCCTACAAAGCTTGACGCCGAGACATGCCCTGTTCATTCTGCCTTGGGGGAGTGAAGGAGGAAGAAGCATCTACATAACAGCACACCAACTTAAGGAGATAAGTAAAGGAAATAAGAGAACACGATGACCAATACTACTGGCGGCATAACTGACACCATCTTCAAAGTGAGTAGAGTGGAATTTGTAGCACTACTGTTAATTTGGCTGCTATACTGCTGTGTCGGCCGTTGGGACTTACGACAACCACTACGAATAGTAACGCTACTACATGGATGTGTCAGATTGGTGATCATCAATCTGCACTACGGTCAGAGTGACTTAGGGTTGTCTTTATTCATCACTCATGTCCTCGGTCGCTTTAATCTCCAATTTGACTGTTGGGGAATATGGCAGTACACATCGATTACAATTTGGATGGTGATAGATATGATAGCAATCTTTTACGCCCCGGCAGTAATAGCTGACATTGTGTGCGAAGCTGTGATGGTCCTGACCCTATTGGCGTACATAGCTACGTTAACTGGAGCCGTACAACGCAAGAAACCCTGGCTCTACAAACTTGGACTAATCATAATTTGGGCCATAGGATGGGGAATATTATCATCCTTATATTGGCTGTCTATGGTTAGCCAACTACTCCTGCTGATATGGTTTACGACCTATGACGCTTGCTTCCCGCGTACAGCTTCTTCAGCTACTACGGGAATGGTAACGTCATCACCATCCCCATCTCCTACGGTGATCATGAGGCAGCTTTGGCGTGCATCGGAATAATCCCAACAAACTCTTTTGCTTGCTTGCAATATAATTATTAAAAGACTAATGTTTCGTCTTACACTGTAGGGGGATATAAGATGTATTAATTGTGAAGCCACCCTGGAACAAGTGATCTACCTCTGGGAGGTAACACCGACTCTGTGGTGCCCAACGTGTTACAACAACAGCTTCGCTGTCCAAGTGGCGCGAGGAATAATGGGACGGAAGGATACATCTTTTGTGCCCCAGGTACCAACAGCAACATACCTGAAAATTGAGGCTGAGGGAACCGTGATTTGGCATTCCCTTGTGGTTGATCAACTACGGGCTGATACTATAGTGTCTTCAGAAGGATATACGTATTGCCCTGTGTTTTCCAAAATGTGGATGTATCCTACTGGAATAAGATTTTCTACATCTCATCTTGCTGATGGCCGGATCGTGGCCATTGGTCCTTCACTACCACCAGTTCCACGTTCATCTCCACAGCACACTGTGGAGGTTGGAGTACAAACCGAGGATATAAACTGGTGTTTGGAGGCCCTCACGCAGGTGTTCCTGGAGGACCACCTTCAACAGCCTGAGCCTGAGGATATTCACGCTGCAGCTTCACCTCAATCGAAGGATGCATCACCACCACGACCGAATACACCAGTTACCCCGTGTTATACACCTGTAACCCCCGCTTCACCATGTGCACCATCGTTCCATGACGGATTATCATCTCAGGAATATGAGGCAACACCATCTACATCGGATTTACCATCACAAGCATCGCAGATGGAGGAGCAGCCTTCTGACGGCGACAGCAATCTACAGATGGGCGAGGAGGAGTACGTGGTGCTGGACGAGTGTCGTTCAACTCCAGCGCCTCCTGTTCTGTCTCCGATGGTGGATGAGAAAGAGGTGCTCACCCTTCACCCCATCGATGATGACGGGGATGTTTTTATGGAAGTATAAAGACATCGGCAGAGCTTCAAGTCATGGAGGGGGTGTCAAGAAAGATGACTTTAAGCTTGCTTTCAGCTTGTTTTCATCTTGGAATATAATACGTACCATTGGATTAATACACACGTTGTTGGAATAAACTGAACAGTGTTTGGTACTTTCCTGGAGTGACTGAGGTCATACCAGACTTTTCCATTGCAGATGGAGAGGCCCACGGAATGAACTCAGTGGTGAAGACGATGGAATATGTCTAAGATGATTTTAAAATGACAAAGTATGATCAAATGAAGTATTAATGTTACAAGTAAAATCTGAGAATGATTCTAACATAAAAATGATTAAATGAATAATTAATGTGATAAAAAGTAAAAGTTGATTAGAAGAATGTGTTTTACAAACAAGTGAAATGAATGATTATATGAGTTGTTTTTCTGGCTGTTAAAAAGAGGAAATGAGAAAAGCTGTTTTTGTGCAGAGGTGAAAAAAGAAGAAGTTGATGATGTCGCAAGCAAGGCCAGAAGAGCTGATGATAAAAACAACTGTTTAGAACATTAAGAAGTAATAAGATATGGAATGAATAATAATTAATGAAAATGTTGTATATGATCATATGAAATGTTTTTATGTGGAAAAGAGTTGAAATGAAATGATTGAATATGATTAAATGTGATTAATATTACATGATTTAGAAAGAATGAATTCTCGGAAAAGATGTGTTAAACAGAAAAACAGGAAACTTGCGCAACAGATTTACTGACAATCGGGACATCAGTTACCGGTAGCCAGGAAATGTTCTCCAGATGGCTTCCAGTAAAAGAAGGGGGTAAGGGAGGAGGTTTGGACTCATCATCATCCCCATGGTTACTAAGATCACCCCAGCAACGGCAAGAATTTTCGTATATAAACTGTACAACAACAGGAAACAGGGTTATTCTTCCAGGGAGAGGTGCTGTTGTCACTTCTCCGCTGCTACGAGGAGATCACAAGACTTGACCATCTTGTGAGCTGCAATTGGAATCGAGGAGCGAGAGGATTGGAGACACAAGAGATTATTTGAGAGAGTTTTCAACTCCCACTCAGGCCGTCCAGTCATGGAGTAGCAGAGCATTGGAGAATAATCACTGGCCTTAAGCCTGAGTGGGGAAGTTTCATCGTTTTCTCTCTCATGGAACATCACATCTTTCCAGAATGGATTAGATCAACTTTTGGTTGATTGAAGAAGGAATAAACTCTTATGTGGATTATTTCCTGAAGGATTACAACATCACAAGGATCGTGGTCAGCTAACAACTAAAAGCTGATGAAGAGGAGACCAAGTTCATCGAACTGGGGATTTTAACATCAAAAGACCTCCTTCCCTCACTCCTAGGAAATTTGTTGAGAAGTTAATCCAGTCCAGTCAGAGTAAGATCAGATAGCATTATTGAATCAAAAACAAAAATCTCTGCCAATCATTATTCTGATTATATTTGAATTACTGTTGTGAAATTATCATCACATAACCAATTTTGATTATGTTGTCAGCACTTGCAAAACCTGCAATAAATTTCCAAGCATGCAGTTAAAGTGTTAAGGCTCGGACATTGGATTTATTGATTCTTCTTAAGGTGTAAAAGTTAAAGTTTTTTGGGTGTATAACATCAGAAAGTGCTCTAAAAGGTTAGTCTGGTTTTTAACGAAATTAACGCATCCTGGGGACTCGCTGTACGAGTCACTAAATTTAAAATCTAGCAACATTCCAAGAGCCCTGATCCATAAGAGGAGAGCTGCCGTTAACGGGCGTGGCCGGCTCGTATCCTGGTTCCAGAAGGAGGCTATTCGACCGGGGTGCGAGATCAGCGTCAGCGGGGTGGACGTCCGGATGGAGGCAGTGAGCGGCTAGACGAATCTCCTCGCCACCAGCTTAAACAGCCTTTGTGCAGCCCCGCCGGGTAATACCCGCGGAGACACGAAGGTCGGACCCCAGAGACGGAGAGCTGGTCTTATATAAAGCGGGATCTGACACCATATAGTTGTTGAAAAAAAATAAAAAGGACTGTTTTTTTTTTCCAGTATTTTTATTAAATTTTCTTGCAAAGATATAACAATATGAATAATTGACAATATGAACGTCAATATACAAGAAGAACAATACATTTCACACACACACATACACATCCATACTTGTGCACATATAAACCTTACATTGCGCAATTTATCACAATCCACTCAAATATCACTATTCAGCAGTAACAAAAAGGAAAATGCATAATAATAATAATGTAGAGATGACTTCTGTATTTCCTATTTCATAGATATAATATTCAAATATGGTTCCCACAATTTAACAAAATCTTTTCGTTTACCCTTGACTATATAAGACAGTCTTTCAAGACCTATACATTCTGAAAGTTCCTTAATCCACTGTCTTGGGGAAGGGGCTTCAATATTCTTCCAATTCAGAGCAATAACTCTTCTAGCTTGTAAAAGTCCAAAATCCAATAGTTTCACTTGTTTTTTTTTCAATAGGCCATCAGGATATATTCCCAATATACATAATTTTGCACAAAGTGGAATGTTTATATTAAATATTTCCATTAAGCATTGAATTACATTTTTCCAAAAAAGTGAATTGTCGCGCATTCCCAAAGACAGTGTACAAGAGTTCCTTTAAAGTTACCACATTTATTACAAGTGTCGGGAATATTATTAGAGATATGGTGAAGTATTTCAGGAGTTATATATGTCCTTGTTAGCCATTTGTATTGAAGTAGTTTAAGTCTTGTATTTATTGTTTGTTTCTGTGCTCTTAAACATGCTTCGTTCCATTCAGTTTCACTTATATCTTCATGCAAGTCATTCCTCCAAGCATTCAATTTATCTAGTGTTGAATCTTTAGACTGGACCATGAGCAGGTTGTAAAATTTTGATAATAGACCTTTCCCTTTCTGGTGTTTTATAGCAATTTCTTCAATTGTTGATAGACAGGGGATATTCGTACTTTCTCTATATTTTGATGATATAAAATTTCTTATTTGTAAATATTTAAAAAAGTGCTTTTTGGGGATTTGAAATTTTTCACACAATTCATTGAATGTAAGCAGTTTTCCATCTACATATAGGTCCTTGATTGTCTGAATGCCTTTGTCTTTCCATAATTTGAATCCTCCATCCATCCTACCTGGTATGAACTGGTTATTGTTCCATATAGGTGAGAAACGAGATATTGTTATAGGGTTTTTGACAAGTTTATGGGCATTGTACCATACAGTTATTGTGTTTTTTAGAAATGGATTTTTTGTTTGTTTTTTAAGTAGTTTTATATCAGATGAATATAGATAGTTGTTTATTGGTAAATTTGGGATTGATTGTTGCTCGATGGATACCCAAGCTGGAGGAGTGCCTGTACTGAAATAGTGCAATGCTGATGTTAATTGTGCTGCCATATAATACCACTGAAGGTTTGGAAATTGAAGGCCCCCTCTTTCATAAGGTAAATAAAGTAGCTTGAACCGAAGTCTTGCTTTCCTCTTGTTCCATATGAATTCACTGAATATTTTGTTCAATTTATCAAAAAATGATTGAGGTAGTGGCAAAGGAAGTGTTTGAAAATAATATAAAAATTTTGGTAAAATTGACATCTTTATTATATTAATGCGTCCTATCATAGAAATAGGTAAACTTGACCAGCGACCAAGTGTTTCTGTGACCTCATCTACCAAGGGATCGTAATTTATAGTGACAATTTTATCTATATCTGGGGTGATTTGGACTCCCAGATACTTGAACCCATCTGTAGTGATAGTGAATTTGGTTTTTATTGGAGGGGATTTCCTGTCCTCATCATTAAGAAACAGTAGTACTGATTTACTATTATTGATTTTATATCCGGAAAATTCGCCAAATTTTTCAAGCAGGTTCATCAGGTTAGGAATAGTGTTCTTTAAGTCTGTTAAAAAGAATATTATGTCATCCGCAAATAAGGATATCAAATGATTTCTACCACCAATGTTGACTCCCGAGAGTCCTACCTGGGCTCTCACCGCTATAGCCAGGGGTTCCATAGCTAGTATGAAAAGAATTGGTGACAGGGGGCACCCTTGTCTAGTGGAACGTTGTAAATGAAATGGTCTGGAAAGGTTATTGTTAGTTAAAACTTGGGCAGTGGGGTTTGTATATAACAATTTAATCCATTTGATGAAGTTTTCCCCCATTCCATATCTTGGGAGTAGTTTCAACAGATAGTGCCATTCTATCCTATCAAACGCTTGACGTGCATCTACTGACAATATTGCTGTATCACGAGCATTATGTTTCTCATATAATACATTTAACACACGTCTGATATTATGATAGCCTTGTCTCTGTTGAATGAATCCTTGTTGATCATCCAATATCAATTTGGGTACACACCTTTCTAGTCTTTTGGAGAGCACTTTGCACAATATTTTCAAATCGCATCCCATGAGACTTATTCCCCTATATGATGCACAATCTGTTTGTGGTTTGTTAGGTTTTAAAATGAGGATGATAGTTGCTAATCTTAGGGTGTCTGGGAGGGTCCCAATTTTGTATGATTCTTTAAACATGTCTAAGAGTGGCTGGGCTACTTTATCTTTGAACATCTTATAGAATTCTACCGGTAGTCCATCTGGCCCCGGTGCTCTGCCGCTGTTCAAACTTCCTATTGCTTCTTTTATATCAGTAATTGTCAATGTCCTGTCCAATATTTCATTATCTTCCTCTGACAGTTTTGGAAATTGTAATTTATCCAGGAAGTTGTTTTGGATTTCTTCGTTCACGTTACATTCTGATTTATACAAATGTTCATAAAATGTCCTAAAGCTATCGTTTATTTCTAGAGGGTCATAAGTTAGATCATCCAAGTTTGTTTTTATACTAAGAATTGCTCTGTCT
Source organism: Thalassophryne amazonica (assembly GCF_902500255.1). NCBI lineage: Eukaryota > Metazoa > Chordata > Actinopteri > Batrachoidiformes > Batrachoididae > Thalassophryne > Thalassophryne amazonica. The sequence goes on along the minus strand of NC_047104.1, from coordinate 116,896,542 downwards.
GATTGCATTTTTTTTTATCCTCCAGGCTAACAGTTTACTTGCTTTTTCTCCCTGGTCGTAATATGCTTGCTTCGTCCACATTAAACTTTTTGCTACTTTTTCAGTTGTTAGTTTATCGTATTTAGTTCTCATAATTCTTAAATTTTGCAGTTTGTCTAGGTCATTAGTGTTATAAAATTCATTTTCTAAAGTTTTCATTTGTTGTTCCATTAATTTAATCTCCATGTTATATTTTTTATTTCTAGTCCCTATGAAACTTATTATTTCACCTCGTATATAGGCTTTAAAAGCTTCCCATCTAATACTAGCGGATGTTTCTTCTTTATTACAGTCAAAATAATTATCTATACATTTTTCTACAAATTTTACGAATACTTCATCTTGTAACAAGAAGGTCTGTAATCTCCATCTTTTTGGACTATACACTATTTTACCCAATTGTATCTTAACAGAAACTGGCGCGTGATCACTCAGTACAATGCTATTATACCAACACTCTTTCACTTGTGGCTCCAAATCTACGGATGTTAAAAAATAATCAATGCGCGAGTGGCTTTTACAGCTGCCTGAAAAACAGGAATATTGAATACTATTTGGATTTCTAATCCTCCATATATCATGTAGTTTTAGATCTTTCATATAGTTATGAAGTATCTTCCTGGTTTTCATATGTGTGCTATCACTTTGGGATGAACGGTCTAAGACTGGGTTGAGAGTGCAATTAAAGTCTCCCCCCATAATACACATTCCATCTGAAGTGGAAATATTAAGAAAAAGATTTTCAAAAAAGGATGGGGAGTCATAGTTGGGGCCATAAATATTTATAAGATTCATCTTTTGAGAGAATATAGTACCTTGTAATATAATATATCTTCCTCCTGGATCAATAATGACCTTGGATTTCTGAAATGGTATTGATTTATGGATCAAAATTAAAACCCCTCTGGCATGACTAGTGAAGCACGCATGAAACACTTGGCCAGGCCATCTTTTGGTTAGTATTTGATATCTTGCATAGTCAGGTGTGATTCTTGTAGGTAAATAATTTTAGATTTTAACAACTTTATTCTATTCAATATTTTTTTCACTTTAATTAATTTTCTCATTCCCCTGACATTCCAGCTTGTAATAAGAGCATCAATATATTCTTTTTTACTTTCCATTTAGTGATTTATGATAAATAAGATTAGGACCAAAAATCACCATACCTCTTTCCTTGATAAAGTGCACATTTACACAGTCATACTCATTCATACACATATATACACACACATTGAACCCAGAACATATTTTAAACTTCCCCTTACCCACCCCTGGTATTCCATCCAGTGGAATGAGAACCCCACCCCTTTGAACACTGAAGTTCCCCAGGATGCCGATCCACAATACTGGTGAGAAGCTAACCAACATGACCTTTCTCCCTTGTTCCAACATCGACACCCCAACACCATGTTAGTTCTAATGTCTCTTAACCCTCTTGAAATAAGTATAACAATGGAAGATGTAAAAATAACAGTATACTGTATATATTGCTATTGATATCCAAATTATAACTGCCAACTATAACCTTGAGTTACTGAAGCTTAGCTTAGTAAATAAACAAAAAATATTTTAAATGAAAATATAGACATAAGAAAAACAAAACAAAAACACACCCTGTATTTATCAGGTATCACCTGCTTAGAAATGTTTGTTTTATATCAGGAAATTCTTGATCCACATATTACCACGTTTCAGTTCAAACGCCACCAGTGTTCTCCGTGGAACCTTGAAGTCGCCTGTAGAATTCCTCTGCTTCCTTAGGTGTGGAAAAAAGGTGGATCTTACTGTCATGGAGAATTCTAATCCTGCATGGATTGTATTGAAACCCACGGAAAGCGTTAATGTCGATGAAGTTCTTGATGACGGATGACGAATGACGTAACTGACAGGCGTGGAAAAACTCACGCATGCGCACGAGGGTTCAAGCATATCTGACATAAAAACATATGAATGAAATCCATATAGTTGTTGAAAAAAAATAAAAAGGACTGTTACTTTATTGACAGACCTTGTACATCACATACAACAACATACGAGGTCTCTTAGATAATAAACCGACCCTTTTATTTTTTTTTTAACTATATGGATTTGAATGACATGCGATTACACCAATCATGCTTGAGTTTTTTCACACGTGTCGGTGACGTCATTTCCCTGTGGGCAGGCCTTGAGTGAGATATGGTCCCGCCCTCTCGGCTGAATTCCTTTGTTTCACACGCTGCTCGAGACGGCGCGCGTTGCTTTATCAAAATTTTTTCTGGACCTGTGAGGAATATCCGAGTGGACACTATTCGAGAAATTAAGCTGGTTTTCTGTGAAAAGTTTAACAGCTGATGAGAGATTATGGGGTGTTTCTGTCGGTGTAAGGACTTCCCACGGAGCGGGACGTCCTGCAGCGCTTCCAGGCGCTGTCGTCGGCCTGTTTCGAGCTGAAAACATCCTAATTTAAGGCTTAATTCACCCAGGACATCGTGAGAGAACAGAGAAGATTCAGAAGAGGCCGGCATGAGGAATTTATGCGGACATTCCACTGTTTAAGGACATTTTTTTAATGAAAGACGTACGCGCAAATTCGCCGAGTCGTTTCCGTGACGACTCGGCAAATCTGTGTGCGCCGCGACAGGAAAAACACCTCCATGTTGAAAACCATTTGTAGAATTCAGGCGGCTTTTAATGGCTTTCAACAAGTGAGTAACTGAGAAATTGTTTAACAGCTTGGGCATGTTCCAACTTGCCCATTAAGATTTCCAACGGAGGTGTTTTTCCTGCCGCGACCCCCCGCACGTTCTTTCATTACAAAATGACCGTTAACAATTGAATGTCCGAATAAACTCCTCATGCCGACTTCTTCTGAAAGTTCTCTGTTCTCTGACGACTTACTTCGTCAACAGAGCCTGAAATGTGGAAGATTTCAACTTGAAACGGCGAGACGCTGCCGCCTCGAAGCGCAGATCGCCGTCAGGCGCCGTGGACCGTCCTTAAAGCGACACTACCAGACCAAAATCTCTCATCAGCCGTTAAAATTTTTACCGAAAACCAGCTGAATTTATTGAATGGTGTCCACTCAGTTGTGCCTTACAGTTTTGAAAAAATTTTTATCAAACAAAGCAACAGTCTCTGAGCCATTCCTAAACAATGAAAAAAATCGACAAGCGGGTGGACGACTCCTCACTCAAAGACTGCCCACAGGCGAATGACGTAACCGACAGGCGTGAAAAAACTCTCGCATGCCCACGAGGGTTCAAGCATGTCTGATGTAATCACACGTGATTCAAATCCATATGGTTTTTGAAAAAAATAATAAGGTCGGATACTTTTCTAATAGACCTCGTATACCCCACACTGTGAAATGATATGGATTGACTTGATGTGAAAATGAATGACTGAAAATAGATTTGTGTGAATGGAATCTAGCAAACATTCTTTATTTTATTTATTCACGAGGGCTCATGCCACCCCAACAAGATGCCACTATCGGTGGGTGACCATATCACCTATATCAGGATCTGCCACTGTATGAAAGCAATGTACAAGTATTTCTAGTTTTCACATGGCCTCATGGAATGGATAATGTCTTAAAAGTTTTGAAAAAATGGGCATGGTTTTGAGAAAAGTGAGTTGAGTAAATTATTGTGCTTCTATACTCAACAAAAATATAAACGCAACACTTCTGGTTTTGCTCCCATTTTGTATGAGATGAACTCAAAGATCTAAAACTTTTTCCACATACACAATATCACCATTTCCCTCAAATATTGTTCACAAACCAGTCTAAATCTGTGATAGTGAGCACTTCTTCTTTGCTAAGATAATCCTTCCCACGTCACAGGTGTGCCATACCAAGATGCTGATTAGACACCATGATTAGTGCACAGGTGTGCCTTAGACTGCCCACAATAAAAGGCCACTCTGAAAGGTGCAGTTTTATCACACAGCACAATGCCACAGATGTCGCAAGATTTGAGGGAGCGTGCAATTGGCATGCTGACAGCAGGAATGTCAACCAGAGCTGTTGCTCGTGTATTGAATGTTCATTTCTCTACCATGAGCCATCTCCAAAGGCGTTTCAGAGAATTTGGCAGTACATCCAACCAGCCTCACAACCGCAGACCACGTGTAACCACACCAGCCCAGGACCTCCACATCCAGCATGTTCACCTCCAAGATCGTCTGAGACCAGCCACTCGGACAGCTGCTGAAACAATCGGTTTGCATAACCAAAGAATTTCTGCACAAACTGTCAGAAACCGTCTCAGGGAAGCTCATCTGCATGCTCGTGGTCCTCATCGGGGTCTCGACCTGACTCCAGTTCGTCGTCGTAACCGACTTGAGTGGGCAAATGCTCACATTCGCTGGTGTTTGGCACGTTGGAGAGGTGTTCTCTTCACGGATGATGCGAAGGAGATGTGTTGCACTGCATGAGGCATATGGTGGTCACACCAGATACTGACTGGTATCCCCCCGCCGATAAAACAAAACTGCACCTTTCAGAGTGGCCTTTTATTGTGGGCAGTCTAAGGCACACCTGTGCACTAATCATGGTGTCTAATCAGCATCTTGATATGGCACACCTGCGAGGTGGGATGGATTATCTCAGCAAAGGAGAAGTGCTCACTATCACAGATTTCGACTGGTTTGTGAACAATATTTGAGGGAAATGGTGATATTGTGTATGTGGAAAAAGTTTTAGATCTTTGAGTTCATCTCATACAAAATGGGAGCAAAACCAAAAGTGTTGCGTTTATATTTTTGTTGAGTGTATATGAACATAGGTCCTTTCATGGAAACATCTATCATATATTACACATAATATATTAAAACTATATGAAAGAATGACTACAACAGTATACTAGAGATTCTTTTGATTGATACCAGTTGCAGTAAAAGCATAACGTGATAGGGGCTAATGGTGTGATGCAGGAAAAAAGCAGCACAGGGAGAACACACATTAGAAAATGATAAATTGAGGCCAGCTGCTTGCAAAGGTAGGAAGTTTCCAGAGCTGTTGTATGATGCTGGTTGGATATCATCCAGGAGAGGTGAGTATTATTAATGACAACAGTGGGAATCACTCGCTCTTCATCAAGTGGAGAAAAGGTTCCAATATGCAACAATATGCCTGAATAAAGGCAGATGCTTTAAGCGTGTACTGTTAAAGATTGTGTCTAATTTCATGCTCAAAACAATTTCACACTAATGTAACAAGACATATTTTCTGCAGTTATGTTTTACTGTATGCAATTATTTTAACATACAGAGTTTGTTTTGTGTCTTGACACAGATGTTAGATAAGTATCTGCAGAACATCTGGTTGTACTTCAGTTGTGGTCAGCTTGTCAGGTTGTGTTTAATGTACCTATTGGTTATGTCACTGCACATCTTTGTGACACAGATTTCCACTGAGAGAGAGAGAAAGGTTTGCCCCAAATTCTGTCATTACGTGCCCACTGCATGCCACTTACAGTGGGTGAGCTTGTTCTTTCAGTTACATTTCAGTTTTACTAAGAATTACCACATGTCTCTACAAAGTGGATCCCAGCATTGCCTGGGGAAAAAAAACATGGTTATATCAAGGCACATTAAACTGTATATCCATGTGTTGCACCACCCCGTCCACAATAAACAAACAAGCAAAAGAAAATAAAGAGGCAAAAGTAGCAAATGATTGCATCTATTATGCTTTCATATGAAGTCCTTTTCCAGGCTGTCTCTGAGAAACAAAAGGGGAAATAGTCCTTGAAGGTTTTCTCTTTGCCTCAGCTAACTACTTTATTTACACCCAGACATGATTTCAAATATTAGTAAGGACAGTGTTTGCAGAGTAAATCTGATTTTCCTTCCTGATCTGCATTTCTCTGATTGATATGCAGGATAGATTTATTTACAGCCAAGGGTATGAAGGTTATTCATTCTAGTTAAACACTGAGCTTGAGCTTGTATGATTAAGTGCAGAAGGGTAGCTGTATTTGAAGCTAAATATTAGTTGTATGGCATTAACAATTACAAGTGTAAATACTTGGATATGATGGTACTACATTAGTGCTCTCTGAGACCTCTGAGGCTCCCTGTTGAAAGGAAAGGGTTATTGACTGGATTACAACACCTCACGTGTTGGATATATCAACATAGCTACCTATCCATGTCCATGGACAAGGCACTTCATCTACATCTTCCGAGTCCACCCAAGTGCAAATGGTCACCAGGATTGAATGGGGAATAAAGTTGCAATGTAGTGGTGTACTATCTATGGGAAGTCATAGGCTCTTCTTCATGCTATCAGAGGATAAGCAGTCCCCAAGTGGACCTCAAGACCTGTATAGGACAGGTAGACTATTCTCCCTCCAGTGACAATCATGTATTTGTGAGCTCAGGCCACAGTGTTGGTAGACATCCAAGAAGTGCTTATGGAATTGTTAGACTGTTGAGAGCTGTTTGGTGATGGCACCTTTGGCAGCAATTACAGCCTCAATTCTTCTTGAATATGATGCCACAAGCTTAATCTGTTAGCTGTTTAATCTGCGCAGTTAGATTGATCTAGTTAACTAGATAACGATTTGTTTCACAGTGTAATCTTCACGTGCCTTAACTAAAGCACTCCCTCTGCTGAATCACCTCTAAATTATTTACACATTATTCACTTTGTGTGTTTTTAGGAATCCGCTAGCTTAGCGCAGCTACTAGCTCTTAGCCGGTTTAGCATGGCGGCTTCTCCTGTCTCTCCCGCACTTTTCTGCTCTGGGTGTGAAATGTTTAGTTATTCCTCGGCCTCCTTTAGCAGTAATGGTACTTATAATAAGTGTAGCTTATTCGTAGCTTTGGAGGCCAGGCTGGGTGAACTGGAGACTCGGCTCCGCACCATGGAAAATCCTACAGCTAGCCAGGCCCCTGTAGTCGGTGCGGACCAAGGTAGCTTAGCCGCCGTTAGTTCCCCTCCGGCAGATCCCGAGCAGCCAGGAAAGCAGACCGACTGGTTGACTGTGAGGAGGAAGCGTAGTTCTAAACAGAAGCCCCGTGTACACCGCCAACCTGTTCACATTTCTAACCATTTTTCCCCATTCGGCGACACACACGCTGAGGAACAAACTCTGGTTATTGGCGACTCTGTTTTGAGAAATGTGAAGTTAGTGACACCAGCAACCATAGTCAATTGTCTTCCGGGGGCCAGAGCAGGCGACATTGAAGGAAATTTGAAACTGCTGGCTAAGGCTAAGCGTAAATTTGGTAAGATTGTAATTCACGTCGGCAGTAATGATACCCGGTTACGCCAGTCAGAGGTCACTAAAATTAACATTGAATCGGTGTGTAACTTCGCAAAAAATGTCGGACTCTGTAGTTTTCTCTGGGCCCCTCCCCAATCGGACCAGGAGTGACATGTTTAGCTGCATGTTCTCCCTGAATTGTTGGCTGTCTGAGTGGTGTCCAAAAATGAGGTGGGCTTCATAGATAATTGGCAAAGCTTCTGGGGAAAACCTGGTCTTGTTAGGAGAGACGGCATCCATCCCACTTTGGATGGAGCAGCTCTCATCTAGAGAAATCTGGCCAATTTTCTTAAATCCTCCAAACCATGACTATCCAGGGTTGGGACCAGGAAGCAGAGTTGTAGTCTTACACACCTCTCTGCAGCTTCTCTCCCCCTGCCATCCCCTCATTACCCCATCCCCGTAGAGACGGTGCCTGCTCCCAGACCACCAATAACCAGCAAAAATCTATTTAAGCATAAAAATTCAAAAAGAAAAAAATAATATAGCACCTTCAACTGCACCACAGACTAAAACAGTTAAATGTGTTCTATTAAACATTAGGTCTCTCTCTTCTAAGTCCCTGTTAGTAAATGATATAATAATTGATCAACATATTGATTTATTCTGCCTTACAGAAACCTGGTTACAGCAGGATGAATATGTTAGTTTAAATGAGTCAACACCCCCGAGTCACACTAACTGTCAGAACGCTCGTAGCACGGGCCGAGGCGGAGGATTAGCAGCAATCTTCCACTCCGGCTTATTAATTAATCAAAAACCCAGACAGATTTTTAATTCATTTGAAAGCTTGACTCTTAGTCTTGTCCATCCAAATTGGAAGTCCCAAAAAACAGTTTTATTTGTTGTTATCTATCGTCCACCTGGTCGTTACTGTGAGTTTCTCTGTGAATTTTTGGACCTTTTGTCTGACTTAGTGCTTAGCTCAGATAAGATAATTATAGTGGGTGATTTTAACATCCACACAGATGCTGAGAATGACAGCCTCAACACTGCATTTAATCTATTGTTAGACTCGATTGGCTTTGCTCAAAATGTAAATGAGTCCACTCACCACTTTAATCATACCTTAAATCTTGTTCTGACTTATGGTATGGAAATTGAAGACTTAACAGTATCCCTGAAAACCCTCTTCTGTCTGATCATTTCTTAATAACATTTACATTTACTCTGATGGACTACCCAGCAGTGGGGAATAAGTTTCATTACAGTAGAAGTCTTTCAGAAAGCGCTGTAACTAGGTTTAAGGATATGATTCCTTCTTTATGTTCTCCAATGCCATATACCAACACGGGGCAGAGTAGCTACCTAAACTCTGTGAGTGAGATAGATTATCTCGTCAATAGTTTTATATCCTCATTGAGGACAACTTTGGATGCTGTAGCTCCTTTGAAAAAGAGAGCCTTAAATCAGAAGTGCCTGACTCCGTGGTATAACTCACAAACTCGCAGCTTAAAGCAGATAACCCATAAGTTGGAGAGGAAATGGCGTCTCACTCATCTTCTCTTAGCCTGGAAAAAGAGTCTGTTGCTCTATAAAAAAGCTCTCTGTAAAGCTAGGACATCTTACTACTCATCACTAATTGAAGAAAATAAGAACAACCCCAGGTTTCTTTTCAGCACTGTAGCCAGGCTGACAAAGAGTCAGAGCTCTGTTGAGCCGAGTATTCCTTTAACTTTAACTAGTAATGACTTCATGACTTTCTTTGCTAATAAAATTTTAACTATTAGAGAAAAAATTACTCATAACCATCCCAAAGACATATCGTTCTCTTTGGCTGCTTTCAGTGATGCCGGTATTTGTTTAGACTCTTTCTCTCCGATTGTTCTGTCTGAGTTATTTTCATTAGTTACTTCCTCCAAACCATCAACATGTCTATTAGACCCCATTCCTACCAGGCTGCTCAAGGAAGCCCTACCATTATTTAATGCTTCGATCTTAAATATGATCAATCTATATTTATTAGTTGGCTATGTACCACAGGCTTTTAAGGTGGCAGTAATTAAACCATTACTTAAAAAGCCATCACTTGACCCAGCTATCTTAGCTAAATATAGACCAATCTCCAACCTTCCTTTTCTCTCAAAAATTCTTGAAAGGGTAGTTGTAAAACAGCTAACTGATCATCTGCAGAGGAATGGTCTATTTGAAGAGTTTCAGTCAGGTTTTAGAATTCATCATAGTACAGAAACAGCATTAGTGAAGGTTACAAATGATCTTCTTATGGCCTCAGACAGTGGACTCATCTCTGTGCTTGTTCTGTTAGACCTCAGTGCTGCTTTTGATACTGTTGACCATAAAATTTTATTACAGAGATTAGAGCATGCCATAGGTATTAAAGGCACTGCGCTGCGGTGGTTTGAATCATATTTATCTAATAGATTACAATTTGTTCATGTAAATGGGGAATCTTCTTCACAGACTAAGGTTAATTATGGAGTTCCACAAGGTTCTGTGCTAGGACCAATTTTATTCACTTTATACATGCTTCCCTTAGGCAGTATTATTAGACGGCATTGCTTAAATTTTCATTGTTATGCAGATGATACCCAGCTTTATCTATCCATGAAGCCAGAGGACACACACCAATTAGCTAAACTGCAGGATTGTCTTACAGACATAAAGACATGGATGACCTCTAATTTCCTGCTTTTAAATTCAGATAAAACTGAAGTTATTGTACTTGGCCCCACAAATCTTAGAAACATGGTGTCTAACCAGATCCTTACTCTGGATGGCATTACCCTGACCACTAGTAATACTGTGAGAAATCTTGGAGTCATTTTTGATCAGGATATGTCATTCAATGCACATATTAAACAAATATGTAGGACTGCTTTTTTGCATTTACGCAATATCTCTAAAATTAGAAAGGTCTTGTCTCAAAATTCTGCAGCTAGAGTACTGACAGGGACTAGAAGGAGAGAGCATATTTCACCCATATTGGCTTCTCTTCATTGGCTTCCTGTTAATTCTAGAATAGAATTTAAAATTCTTCTTCTTACTTATAAGGTTTTGAATAATCAGGTCCCATCTTATCTTCAGGACCTAATAGTACCATATCAACCCAATAGAGCGCTTCACTCTCAGACTGCAGGCTTACTTGTAGTTCCTAGGGTTTTTAAGAGTAGAATGGGAGGCAGCGCCTTCAGCTTTCAGGCTCCTCTCCTCTGGAACCAGCTCCCAATTCAGATCAGGGAGACAGACACCCTCTCTACTTTTAAGATTAGGCTTAAAACTTTCCTTTTTGCTAAAGCTTATAGTTAGGGCTGGATCAGGTGACCCTGAACCATCCCTTAGTTATGCTGCTATAGACTTAGACTGCTGGGGGGTTCCCATGATGCACTGAGTGTTTCTTTCTCTTTTTGCTCTGTATGCCCCACTCTGCATTTAATCATTAGTGATTGATCTCTGCTCCCCTCCACAGCATGTCTTTTTCCTGATTCTCTCCCTCAGTCCCAACCAGTCCCAGCAGAAGACTGCCCCTCCCTGACCCTGGTTCTGCTGGAGGTTTCTTCCTGTTGAAAGGGAGTTTTTCCTTCCCACTGTCGCCAAGTGCTTGCTCACAGGGGGTCGTTTTGACCGTTGGGGTTTTCCATAATTATTGTATGGCTGTGCCTTACAATATAAAGCGCCTTGGGGCAACTGTTTGTTGTGATTTGGCGCTATATAAATGAAATTGATTTGATTTGATTTGGTGCACCTATCTTTGGGTAGTTTTGCCCATTTAGTGCAGCAGATAATATTTAGAATAGAATTATTCAAATGGTGAAACAGGCACCAAATTCAGCACAAATACTCCTCAAACAATCCAATTTTGGTAAAAAGTGGTGCAAATTATTGGTTGAGCTAATAGGATTATTAAATGGAATAGTTTTGACTGTGTTGAATGCTTGGTCTCCACAGTAAAGGTCAAACAATGTTGACTTCCATTGGATTCTATGACATGTGACATATGTTACCCCATAACATGATAACTATGGATGGCACATGGCGCAAACTATTCCTTTTTGAAACACTATTAACTCAACTAATAATTTGCCCCACCTTTTACCAAACTTGGAGTAACTTTACCTTTTGACCCCTGTTCAAACTGAAACTTACCTTTGTCACCATTCTTGCTGTTTTGGCTCCATAACTCCAGAACATTCATTCATAGATAGCCCAAACTATACCATTTTGGAATTGTTATGATCAGACAAATAACGTGGTATAGGTTTCAATATGATGAGAGCATTTTCAGTTTTTGACCCCCGTGTAAATCCTCAGTTGACCCCTACCTGGCTGCCTTTTGAAAATTCAAGTGGCAAGCGGGTTTTATCAAACGACTAATGTTTAAGGAGTATTTGTGCCAAATTTGGTGTTTGTTTGAAGAGCGCTCTGGAGCAGGTTTTCATCCAGGACATCTCTGTACATTGCTGCATTCATCTTTCCCTCAGTCCTGACTAGTCTACAAGTTCATGCCGTTGAAAAAACATCCCCACAGCATGATGCTACCACCACCATGCTTCACTGTAGGGATGGTGCCTGGTTTCCTAAAAACGTGATGCCTTGCAATTACGCCAAAGAGTTCAATCTTTCAGTCTCATCAGACCAGAGAATTTTGTTTGTGATGGTCTGAGAGTCCCTCAGATGCCTTCTGGCAAAGTCCAGGTGGGCTGTAATGTGCCTTTTACGAAGGATTGGCTTACATCTGGCCACTCTACCATATAGGCCTGATTGGTTGCTGTCGAGATGGTTCTGGAAGATTCTTTTCTCTCCACAGAGGCATGCTGAAGCTCTGACAGAGTGACCATCTTCTTGTTCTTGGTGACCTCCCTGACTCTCCCGATTGCTCAGTTTAGATGGGCTGCCAGCTCTAGGTAGAGTCCTGGCAGATTCATCCATTAAGATGATTGAGGCCACTATGCTCATTGGCACCTGCAAAGCAGCAGAAATGTTTCTGTACCCTTCCCCAGATTTGTGTCTTGAAGTCTAGAGACATTTCCTTTGACTTCATGCTTGGTTTTTGCTCTGACATGGACTGTCAGCTGTGGGACCTTATATATAGACAGGTGTGTGCCTTTCCAAATCATGTCCAATCAAACTGCATTTGCCCCAGGTGGACTCCAGTTAAGTTGTTGAAACATCTTAAGGATGATAAATGTAAATAGAATGGACCTGAGGTCAATTTTGAGCTGGCCAAAGAGGTGCCTTTAGTAATTTGCATAGGTTATGTGGCTGATTTAATTTCATTTTGTGCTTGTAGCCATTACCATGTGCAGAATTCTTATTTACATACTGCTGTCTACCTCATGCTACTATCAAATACATTTACTTTTACACATTTTTTTAAAGTCAGCTGCATAACTGTCTCTACCCAGTTCGTAAAAATATGGATTGCCCATACAATTTAGCACTTGTTATCTGGAATCTTAGTAAATCAGGCCATGTATGTTCAGACAGTTAAAAATCTGTCCATATAGCCAAAAGCTGATGGCTTGCTTACATGTTCTTCCTCCAATTAAAAAAAGTGTTTCCTTACCACTGTCACCAATGTGCTTGCTCAGGGGGTGGGTAAGGTTTAAATCTTGCTCAGGTACCGCACCTTGAAATGACTTCTGTGATTTGGTACGGCCAAAAAATATCTTAAAATGTTTCTCAAAATGTTTAAAAAGAGACCAAAGATGCGGTATAACGCTTTCAAAAAAAGAAAATGAAAGAGGTAAAGTAAACTGTCAAAGACAAAACAGAATATTGTTTGACTTTGGTGGAGGTGTGTTCTCTGTGTCATTCACGTAATGGTTGAACTGAACTCCAAAGGATATTTGTTGACTTGAAAATTCCATTACTGTATCATTTTACTTGTCAGTCACCTTTTCACAAAGGTTGCTATTTGTGTTAATCCCACTGGCTTTCCCCCATTCACCCAAACAAATTGTACAGTATTAACATTAATTTGAAAGTCCTCAACCTGTCAGGCTTTGTGGATGACTGGCACAGAAAGTGAGTGGACACAGACGATCAGGCAAGACGTAAGAGTAAAAAGGACTTAATCTTTAATACGGGCTGAGGTTCAGTACACTGGTAAGCAGTTGGCGAGGCAGAGGTAACAGGCAAGTGCAAGGCAAAGGTGTGGTCAAAAACACAAGCAGGGTTCAGTTGCATGTACAAACAGTGTTACCAGGGCTGAGACAAACGGCAAGATCAGAAAAAAACAAAGTGACTTCAATACACAGCAAGGCAAAAAAACAGGACCATGGCAAAAGCCTGGAATAAGAATACATGAACACAACAAACTGACAGTGACAAGGCAAACACAGAGGGCTTAAATAGACCTGGTGGTAATTAGGAAACGAGACACAGGTGCAAGAGAACAATCTGGAAGGGGGTGTGGCAAACAGAGGGGACAAGACACACCCACACCAAAGTCTGAATACCAGACAAGAGCGTGCAGTAAGACAAAAGCAAAATGAACAGGACCCAACTCAAAAATGAACCTAAAACCACGGTGAACACAACCCAAGCTCTAATAAGAACTAAAATAAAGAAAACCCAACATAAAAGAACAAAGAATTAACCAGAAAACAAATGTACATACTGAAAGAGAACAACAACAAAAATAAAGGCTAAGACTAAACTAGAATAGAACTCACAAGTGGCAAAAGTAAAATAAACAGATAATTCAATACTCATAACCATCCCAAAGACATGTCGTTCTCTTTGGCTGCTTTCAGTGATGCCGGTATTTGGTTAGACTCTTTCTCTCCGATTGTTCTGTCTGAGTTATTTTCATTAGTTACTTCCTCCAAACCATCAACATGTCTATTAGACCCCATTCCTACCAGGCTGCTCAAGGAAGCCCTACCATTAATTAATGCTTCGATCTTAAATATGATCAATCTATCTTTATTAGTTGGCTATGTACCACAGGCTTTTAACGTGGCAGTAATTAAACCATTACTTAAAAAGCCATCACTTGACCCAGCTATCTTAGCTAATTATAGGCCAATCTCCAACCTTCCTTTTCTCTCAAAAATTCTTGAAAGGGTAGTTGTAAAACAGCTAACTGATCATCTGCAGAGGAATGGTCTATTTGAAGAGTTTCAGTCAGATTTTAGAATCCATCATAGTACAGAAACAGCATTAGTGAAGGTTACAAATGATCTTCTTATGGCCTCAGACAGTGGACTCATCTCTGTGCTTGTTCTGTTAGACCTCAGTGCTGCTTTTGATACTGTTGACCATAAAATTTTATTACAGAGATTAGAGCATGCCATAGGTATTAAAGGCACTGCACTGCGGTGGTTTGAATCATATTTATCTAATAGATTACAATTTGTTCATGTAAATGGGGAATCTTCTTCACAGACTAAGGTTAATTATGGAGTTCCACAAGGTTCTGTGCTAGGACCAATTTTATTCACTTTATACATGTTTCCCTTAGGCAGTATTATTAGACGGCATTGCTTAAATTTTCATTGTTATGCAGATGATACCCAGCTTTATCTATCCATGAAGCCAGAGGACACACACCAATTAGCTAAACTGCAGGATTGTCTTACAGACATAAAGACATGGATGACCTCTAATTTCCTGCTTTTAAACTCAGATAAAACTGAAGTTATTGTACTTGGCCCCACAAATCTTAGAAACATGGTGTCTAACCAGATCCTTACTCTGGATGGCATTGCCCTGACCTCTAGTAATACTGTGAGAAATCTTGGAGTCATTTTTGATCAGGATATGTCATTCAATGCGCATATTAGTACTGACAGGGACTAGAAGGAGAGAGCATATCTCACCCATATTGGCCTCTCTTCATTGGCTTCCTGTTAATTCTAGAATAGAATTTAAAATTCTTCTTCTTACTTATAAGGTTTTGAATAATCAGGTCCCATCTTATCTTAGGGACCTCATAGTACCATATCACCCCAATAAAGCGCTTTGCTCTCAGACTGCAGGCTTACTTGTAGTTCCTAGGGTTTGTAAGAGTAGAATGGGAGGCAGAGCCTTCAGCTTTCAGGCTCCTCTCCTCTGGAACCAGCTCCCAATTCAGATCAGGGAGACAGACACCCTCTCTACTTTTAAGATTAGGCTTAAAACTTTCCTTTTTGCTAAAGCTTATAGTTAGGGCTGGATCGGGTGACCCTGAACCATCCCTTAGTTATGCTGCTATAGACTTAGACTGCTGGGGGTTCCCATGATGCACTGAGTGTTTCTTTCTCTTTTTGCTCTGTATGCACCACTCTGCATTTAATCATTAGTGATTGATCTCTGCGCTCTTCCACAGCATGTCTTTTTCCTGGTTCTCTCCCTCAGCCCCAACCAGTCCCAGCAGAAGACTGCCCCTCCCTGAGCCTGGTTCTGCTGGAGGTTTCTTCCTGTTAAAAGGGAGTTTTTCCTTCCCACTGTCGCCAAGTGCTTGCTCCCAGGGGGTCGTTTTGACCGTTGGGGTTTTTACGTAATTATTGTATGGCCTTGCCTTACAATATAAAGCGCCTTGCGGCAGCTGTTTGTTGTGATTTGGCGCTATATAAAGTTGATTTGATATACTGGTTTCATCCGGGAGTTTCGACAGGTGTTCGTTCATCCCAACAGAGGCAAATCCGCTTCAAATATGCTGCTGTCGATAAGACAGGGGCGCCGAAGTGCAGCCGAGAATGCAGTCGACTTTTGCGTTGCGGCAGCGAGAGCCGGTTGGAATTCGGTAGCGCTCCACGCCGCCTTCGTAAATGGGCTGTCTCTGGCCCTAAAGTAGCATCTGGTGGCGAAGGATCAGCCGCTGGATTTAGATGGGCTGATAGATCTGGCAGAAAAACTGCCCCAAATGGTTAAACGCCAACGCAGGCCCTTAGAGACTGGGTTAAGGGTGAGCCATAACACACACGTGGGCATTCCAGGGAAATGCACGACTCCTAGTCACAATCCTCTGTGGGGACTTAACCCTTACCTCCCTAGCACTGATCGACACGGGGTCAGAAGGGAACCTTCTAGACAGTAGGTGGGCTAAGGAGGTAGGGCTCCCTCTGGTGGCCGTTCCTTCACCATTGAAGGTGCGGGCACTAGATGGCACTCTTCTTCCAGAAATCACACACCAGACACAGCCTTTAACCTTGGTTGTCTCTGGCAATCACAGGGAGGAGATTGTGTTTTATGTAACACCTTCTACCTCCAGAATTATTTTGGGTTTTCCATGGATGGTGAAGCACAATCCCCGGATCGATTGGCCATCTGGGGTTGTGGCTCAATGGAGTGAAACCTGCCACCGGGAGTGTTTAAGATCCTTGGTGCCACCCGGAGATGCTGTTAAAGAGGAGGTCCGAGTCCCCCCAATCTCACGATGGTGCCGGCTCAGTATCATGATCTTGCTGACGTTTTCAGCAAAGATCTGGCACTCACGCTGCCCCCGCACTGACCGTATGATTGTGCCATTGATTTGGTTCAAAGCGCTGAGTACCCGTCCAGCAGGCTGTACAATCTCTCACGTCCTGAGCGCGAATCAATGGAGACCTACATCCGGGACTATTTAGCAGCCAGGCTAATCTGAAATTCTTCATCCCCGTTAGGTGCAGGTTTCTTTTTTGTGGGCAAGAAGGACAGTGGACTCCGTCCATGCATTGATTATAGAGGGCTGAACAAGATTACGGTTCGCAACCGATACCCATTATCTCTATTGGATTCAGTGTTCACGCCCCTGCATGGAGCCAAAATATTCACAAAACTGGATCTCAGAAATGTTTATCACCTGGTTTGGATCCGCAAGGGAGACGAATGGAAGACGTCATTTAACACCCCCTTAGGTCACTTTGAGTACCTGGTCATGTCATTCGGCCTCACCAACGCCCCCGCGATGTTCCAAGCTTTGGTTAATGACATCCTGCGGGATTTCCTGCACCAATTCGTCTTCATATATCTAGACAATATCCTCATCTTCTCCCCGGACTCTGAGACCCATGTTAAGCATGTCCGTCAGGTCCTGCAGCGGTTGTTGGAGAACCGGCTGTTTGTGAAGGGTGAGAAGTGCGAGTTCCATCACACTTCTTTGTCCATCCTGGGGTTCATTATTTCCTCCAACTCCGTTGCTCCTGATCCGGCAAAGGTAGCGGCGGTGAGAGATTGGCCCGAACCGATAAATCGTAGGAAGCTGCAACAGTTCCTAGGGTTCGCCAATTTTTACAGGAGGTTCATTAAGGGCTATAGTCAGGTTGTTGGTCCCCTTACAGCCCTGACCTCCACAAAAGTCCCCTTCACCTGGTGGGATCAGTGCAAAGCCGCGTTTAGGGAGTTGAAACACTGGTTTTCGACTGCACCAGTTCTGGTGGTGGGATAGGAGCCGTGCTGTCCCAGAGCAGGGAGTCCGATAATGTTCTCCACCCTTGTGCCTACTTCTCCCGCAGGTTAACCCCCGCTGAGCGGAACTATGACGTTGGCAATCGGGAACTCCTGGTGTTGAAAGAGGCCCTCGAGGAGTGGAGACATCTGTTGGATGGAGCTGTCGTCCCATTTGTGGTTCTCACTGACCATCGGAACCTGGAATACATCCAGACCGCTAAGCGTCTGAACCCCAGGCAAGCCCACTGGTCACTATTCTTCGGCTGTTTCAATTTCAAGATCACATATCGCCCCGGGACCAAAAACCTTAGGTCTGACACACTGTCCCAGGTGCATGAAGAAGAAATTGGAATGAAGCTGTTGGATCCACCTGATACCATCCTGCCGGAATCCAATGTCGTCGCCGCCCTCACGTGGGATGTGGAGGAAGTGGTCAGGGAGGCCCTGACATGACACCCAGATCCCGGAGGTGGACCACCAAATAGGCTGTACGTCCCACCAGATGCTCGGACTGCTGTATTGGACTTCTGTCACGGTTCCAAGCTCTCCAGCTATCCAGGGGTGCGAAAAACCGTGGCAGTGGTCCGGCAGCAGTTCTGGTGGGCGTCGGTCGAAGCCGACACCCGGGACTACGTCCGGGCCTGTACCACCTGTGCCAGGGGCAAGGCAGTTCATCAGCCAGAAAAGGGACTCCTCCAGCCATTACCTGTGCCTTGTCGCCCCTGGTCCCACATCGGCCTGGACTTCGTCACGGACGTCCCTGCGTCCCAGGGAATGACTGCCATCTTGACGATAGTGGACTGGTTTTCCAAGACAGCCCACTTTGTGGCCCTCCCGAAGCTCCCGACGGCCCAGGAGACTGCAGACCTCCTGGTCTACCACGTCGTGCATCTGTATGGTATCCCCACTGACGTCGTTTCGGACCGTGGTCCTCAGTTCTCCTTGCAAGTCTGGAGGAGTTTCTGTAGGGAGCTGGGGGCCATGGCAAGCCTGTCGTCCGGGTACCACCCCCAGACCAACGGCCAAGCAGAGCGGGCAAACCAGGATTTGGAGCAGGCCTTGCGGTGTGTCACCTCCGCGCACCCGACGGCCTGGAGTCAACATCTGGCCTGGATCGAGTATGCCTACAATAGCCAAGTCACATCTTCTCCCGGCCTCTCCCCCTTTGGAGGTATGTTTGGGGTACCAGCCCCCATTGTTTCCTACTGTAGAGGGAGAGGTGCCCTCGGTCCAGGCCCACTTGAGGAGAAGCCGTCGGGTGTGGAAGACAGCCCGCTCTACTCTTTTGAGAGCCCGGACGCGGGCTAAGGACCATGCAGACCGCTGACGAGCCCCGGCCCCTGTTTACCAGCCCGGGCAGGAGGTTTGGCTATACACCAAGAACATTCCTCTGCATACGGACTCACCAAAACTGACAGACCGGTTCATCGGACCCTTCAAAATCCTGAAAGTCATCAGTCCCACCGCAGTGAAGCTCCAGTTCACTGCTTCACTGCGGATACACCCGGTGTTTCACGTGTCTAAGATCAAGCCATACCACACTTCGGACCTCTGCACCCCCGGACCCACGCCGCCTCCTGCCTGCATCATCGACGGCGAGCCAGCTTGGACCGTACGTAGGCTCCTTGATGTACGTCGGAGGGGTCGGGGGTACCAGTATCTGGTAGACTGGGAGGGATATGGCCCAGAAGAAGGGTGAAGAGGAGCTTCATCTTGGATTGACTTGGTGCTATATAAATGAAATAAATTGAAATTGAATTGAATAGATAGATTACTTTATTACCCCTAGGGGAAATTCGATACCATTTTTCAATTTATTTAGTGAGGGCCTGTAGAATAAAATATGTTTTGTCAACATGGGAGATATGGCATACAGTCTCCAGCAATCCCTAAAGAAAAAAACCTGGGTGTGCTCCTTCGAGATAATTTGTAATAAATAATTTCTTTCAAGTAACTGAATGCTTATTTTTGCGATTTAACCAGTCAAAATAAATATATAATGAAAACTGTTTAACAAATTTCAGGCTTCAAAGGGCAGTGACAACCTTGCTGCGAAAGCCAGGTGTTACAGCAAGCTGCTGAAATCAAGAACTTTGGTGACATTTAGCCACTTCCTAAAAGACATCCTGGAAGCACTAAGCTGACTGTCTCAGGTTCTTCCGCGACGTGATGCTAGTGTACACACATGCTACGAGCAGATCCAGGCAACAACTAACACCATCAAGAAATATAAAGCAGGTAATAAAAGTTCCCAATATAATTTTAATTGCTTGTTGGTTGTGGACAGTTTTTTAAAATTTTTTTAATTGGTGCGTTGGGCTGTGTAGAAGGCTTACTTTTAACTCTATCTCTGTAAATGTACTTGGCACTGGTACTTGGGCTATGGATTTGTTTGTTTATAAATATGGTTTCAAATGGTACTAACTTTAGTCATGCTTGAATGCTTCACTGCTTTCTCAACACTGCACAATGTTTATAGGCCAGGCCCCCAGCTATGCACTATAATTGAATAGCCCGAATTCAAAGGACATAAGCTGGAGGGAGAGCTGAAGGAGGAGCAGTTTCAGAAGACTGTGGGGACTGTTGTTGACAGTCTTCTTGGGTGCATAGAGAAGAGGTTCGCAGATGTGGACAGTGGAGTTTTAGCTGCCTGCAGAATAACAGATTTCTCAACATGGCCTCCTACTTTTGATGAGGGTATACTGATGCTGTTGCAAATTTGCTGATTGCGACAATTAACTGACTTTGCCTTTTTGGTTAACATTGTTAGAAATACTTACTGACCATTAATTTCAGGTGTTTTGAATGTTTTGAGTCCTGTGCATTAAATACAATTTAAACTGTATAATTGTAGAATTTGGTGACAATGAAATAGAGGTACTGGTGGACCACTTCAGAGATCGGCTGGAGCAGAATGGAGTGGACGTCACCCAGGTGGAACATGAGTGGACAGAACTGAAAACATTCTTATATAACAAGAGGGAGTTTTTCCTTACCACTGTTGCTCTGGGGGTTGGTAAGGTTAGACCTTACCTGTGTGAAGCGCTTTGAGGCAACTCTGTTGTGATTTGGCGCTATATAAATGAAAATAAATTGAAATTGAAATTGTTTATGACTTTGCATTCAGTACTGCGTACAAGTATATTTAGTATATATATATATTTATATCTATACTGCTAATAAATAAAATTTCAACTTTAAGAGACTGGCCGTTATATATCTGGGAGGGGGTCAGTGTCCTTGCGGGAGTTTAAATTTCTAAAAAGTTATACTTTATTCTGCATATGACTTCATTGGAATTGGGGTTGTAAACATCTGCTGAGCATTTTAACAAAAAATTGTGATTATATTGAATTAAAAGCCCCAAAATGCAATGGGTCCACCAGACTGTATAACAAAAAATAAAGACCCTATAAGGGTTAAGCAACAGGAAAGCAGAAGAAATACTAAGGTGATCGCCGGCCACTAACCCTAACCTTCACTAACACACCCGGGTCATTCCATGTGAAATCATCAGGTGCCTCCTGATTTTTTTTTTTTTTTTTTTTTTGCAAGTACCTACATATGTCTAATGAACACATGCAAAATATTTCTGCTTAATTCCAAGTAGTTTTTTAGATTTATTTTTTTTATAAGGGTACCCACAATCCTATTTTTCACTTGCAAATGCATTTTGAGCTTTTTACATTTTTTTTTAAAAAGGCATAATCTCAGCTAAAAATGCAGATATAAAGCTCAAATTTGGAATACGCTCTATTTGGGCACCCCAGATACAGTAGCAAATTTCAAAAATGGATTTTGTAGCATCACAAAAATGGCAGTTTATCCATTTTCGCAAAAAAAAAAAAAAAAAAAAAAAAAAAAAATTACAAAAATTCAAAGAGCTGTAATAAAGAAGGGATTCAATGGATAATCATCATATTGTAGAATAACCATATCCGGGGTACTAGTTATATGTGTGTTAAACATTGTGGTCATCATTTGAAGGGTTTTTGACTCTTGAAAATCAAACATGATTGTAGAATGTCAAAAATAGGCCTCCAGTCTCTTTATGATTTGACCATGTGGGCAAGTGCTCAGCCACTTGATAAGTTATTTGTGGAGAGCATATTGATATACCAGCTTTATGTCAAAATTTTTTATCTAGCACAAATGCCTTCATAGTGAAGAAAATTTGCAAAGTAGGGTACCGTAACATGGTGGAACCAATTTTAAACCTGCATTTGCATATTCAGAAAGCAATATCAGCTCTGAATGGAAGCATAAAGTTAAAAATTGGTATTTACAATATTTGGCACCCCAAAATAATGGATCAACTTTGAAAGACAGATTACTCATCTTATTTTTTTCTTTCATGGCATCATAAAATTTGCAATTCAGTCATCAACACAATTTTGTTATAATGTTTTGAAGAGCTGTACTCTGAGAGTAAAATGAGAGATAATTTTGATATTTCAGAATTTACTTAAATGAAAAAAAAAATGCATTCACAAGTGTAAAATAGGATTGTGGGTACCCTGATTAAAAACATTATATCTAAAAAAAACTACTTGGAATTAAGCAGAAATATTTTACATGTGTTCATCATCAGACATATGTGGGTACTTGTAAAAAAAAAAAATCATGAGAATCCAAGTCGGTGACCTGGGAAGATTTTGGAAAATCTGATGATTTCACATGGAATGATCCACCCAGAATTTAGATAAAGTTGAGCCCCGAGACCCGTTCTGTTTAATAAACGAATTTAAAATTCAGGTGTCTTGTAGCTCACCAGTACGGATAACAAATAACCAATAAAAGACATCAACAGCAACCAAGCATTAAAGTTAAAAAGTGAGTGAATGATGGTGATGATGATAAAAATATTGCAAATATTAAAAATATGATAAAGGGTTAAAAATGTAATCAATAAATAGATAAAATACTTCCCATAGCAGTAGAGGAATGAAACTTGGCACAGTTATTAGCCTTTTTCTACATAGGAACCACCCAGAGTTACGCATTTCTCCCATCGTTTGATGCAGCTCTGGAGACCGTTTTTGTACAACACCCCAGGTTGGTCCTCCAACCACGATGTGACTTCAGAAATCAAGGCTGCATCATCTGGGAAATGCTTTCTTTTCAAAAACAACTTCATGGCTGGGAAGAGGTGAAAGTCAGAGGGTGCAAGGTCAGGAGAGTAGGGGGGATGGGGGAGGAGTTCATAGCCACACGCCTGTGCTTCTGATCTGGCGACATGCGAGTTGTGGACCCGAGTGTTGTCCTGCAGGAGGAGGATGCCTTTGCTGATCTTGCCCCGCCTCTTGATTTTGATAGCTTCTCTTAATTTCCTCAAAAGTGAAGCATAATAGGCTCCTTTAATTGTGGTACCCAAGGAAATCTGTCATCACTACTCCGTCCTGGTCCCAGAAGACTGTGAGCATGACCTTGCCAGCGGAGGGCTACACCCTTGCCTTCTTTGGAGGAGGTGAGTCAAGGTGCTTCCACTGCATTGACTGGGCTTTGGTCTCTGGATCATAGTGATGGAGCCAGGTTTCATTCTGTGTAATCAGTCTTTTGAAAAACTTTGACTCATCTTCTTGGCACATCTCCAAATTCATCCTTGAGCACTCGATGCGTTCTTGCTTCTGGAAAGGTGTGAGCAACCTGGGAATCCATCTGGCAGACACCTTATGCATATGCAAATGGTCATGAATGATAGTTTCCACAGACCCTGTACTAATCTTGACCTCTTGGGCTATTTGAAGAATAGTTATGCGTTGATCTTCCAAAATGGCAGCCTCAACTTGACGGACAGATGCCTCATCAATGGCAGAAGGGGGGCGACCAGATCTGGGAGCTGTTTCCACAGAGTTCCGAGCATGTTTGAATTCACAATGCCAGCGTTTTACAAGGTCATATGATGGGGCATTATCACCATAAGTTACTTTCATTTCATCAAAAGTCTCCCGTGGTGTGCGTCCTTTCAAATACAAAAACTGGATCACTGCTCGACACTCAACAGGCTCCATTTCACACTTGACTCCATTCAAGCACCTGTAAATCAGAAACCACAATTAGTTCAAAGCTGTAATTTGCCACTTAATCCATAGAGATATAAATAATTGCACATGCAACAAACAACTGGAAGTGGGTCAGGGGCATTACTTATTGAACACCCCTCGTATTGCACATTGCCCATGTAGGGTGTCAGGGGGCAACAACTGCCAACTATGCACAAAATTCTGAAAACCTGAAGCTTGTGTACCAACATCGTGACTTCAAACTGCTCAACTTTAAGTACAGTTTGATTGGCCTGACTCAGATATGGACAGAGGTGGAAAACCCAGGCATCAGTGAGTAAAAATTGCACGCCGTATCACTTGTACCCAAGCACATAAGAGGTGATTTCACTAATTAGTTAATTTGCCTGCCTGAAGAGTTGAAATGACTAGAATCAGCTGGTTTAGTGGGGGTATGGGACAACTATGTGCTTTTACTCTTTGAAGCCAAGGTGACGTACCTCTGCATATCTTTGGAAATCACAGTTGTGGAAATCTCTAAACAAAAATTGCATCATTTAGTACACGTTTTTCAACTAGGAACATTGGCCTACCTGGATTACCACTTATCCTCACTCATGGTGAATTTGTGCAAACTCAGTTGGAAGAATGCTTAAATCATGTGTCAGAGTATAAACGAGGTCTAAACACTTTGAGTTGCAGTAATGATTAAATATTTACTTTGTTTCCATTTTGTGTGTGTGCTGATGTTCTTTGTAGTATTTCTCATTGTACTAACATAGCTGAATGAATTTTGCTCTGTACTATGTATAATCAACCTGCAATGTTTGTGTTGCATATGTATATATGATAAAGGAAATTTATTTTCACACACTCGTAAGCATTTGAACATATATACATGTATACACACACACACACACACATATATATGCCAGTTTAATGTTTAACGCTTTAAGTGGTTACTGGGATGATCAGCTGTAATTACATGTGTTCCCACACGAGGGCAAAGCTACTGAATACTGTGTTAGAAATATAAGCAGAAGAAGAAGAAACAGCAAGACGTGTAACGCTGGCAGCTGCAGGTTTGGTGATTAAAACGGCCGCCGTTTTTCTCTTTTCTGCAAACATATGTACTTATGTCTCCATATACATTTCTACACGCTTTACTTTTTCTTGTCCCCCCCTTTTTAATATTGTTATATTTAAGTAAATATTGGAGGAGTGGGGTACAATTAGTTATACCTAACAGCTAACATTATCTTATCTAGCCGGCCTTAGCAATGTTCATCGTAGCTTACAAAATAATTGGTTCTTTTGTGTTTGATAACAATCTTCTCCTGTGATGTCTGATCCTTCTTATGTCTTATTACTTATTATATTATATATACCTTTTTCTTGAGCTGCTTGGGTGGGTAGGGAGAGTTCCCATGGGATAAAAAAAACTTTTCAACCTACCATCCCTGGTTCTCAAGACCAGGCACCAAAGTGGCTCTACTCTACTCTTTTCTACTCTCCTATTTTACTCTTCCTTTTTAGATATTTAGATATACCTTGTATACTGGCATAGTTCCACCTTAGAATTAGAATATAATATAAGATATACCTTACTGAATTTTCATGTAACATGGCCTCATGAAGCCAAACCATACATGAACACTGACAGGCGGGTTGGTTAGGACACAAATGCAAGGCTCACAAACACAGGTCTAGTTGAAAAACTTTAGTGGTGTGGTAAGCAAAGGTCAGTACACTGGAAGGCAGTCCAAAAAACACAGAGCAGTAATATAATCATCAGGTTAAAGCAAGGTTGGAACAAACGGGCAGGAGGTCGAAAACAGGATGAAGCAGGCAGGACTATGGAATACAAAACCAAGAGATGGTAAGAAGTCACAGGGCACATCAATCTGGTGAAGAAACAAAGTAGAATGAGCAGTATACACCCAAGTGATGAGCTGCAAATTGCAAGCATGTGAGCGTGGAAAGCACCAGAAGGAGGGCGTGACCAGGGAGAGAGAGAGAGGGAAACACCCACCACCAAGAGAGACAGAAACACCCAAGCAGGAAAAAGTCCAACAAGAAAATAAATGAACAGGAAGGCAACCAACAGACAAAAACAGATCAAGGCAAATAAATAAAACCAGATCAAACACACCCCCTGACAAACACTTTTGATAGTTGTGTTTAGCATTCATCACATCAGTGTTTAGTGGATGCGCTGTGAGATATCAGTATATACTTGCTGAAGGTATCTGTTTTGAGAAGAGAGAACACAGTTTTGAATGCTGTGTTTAATATTTGCAAGAGATTTGTGGAGTTTTCACAAATCTGTTAATTCTTCCCCAGTTCTTTCTGTAATACTGCCCCTTACAAAGCACAAACTCAAACTATTCCGCACTTTTAAATTTAATCAAAGTCACAGCAAAAATAATCAGGCCTGGGCCCTGCAAGAACTTCTCTTACAGACAAGATCCGCTCTTACAGAACCCTGGACAATGGATTCAAGCAGTTTTTATACAGGATTACATATGCGTAACAGAGGCGGACCTTATTTCGCAAAATCCTTCTCTTATTGGCCCCCATGGGCATTCAAGGGAGGTCCATCCCCTGCCCCAGGACCACGCAATAACGGGAGACATGATTTATAATTGTAACCTAACTCTCTTTATCCTAAGTCGTACAAACCGGTTAAATCCAGTTCTACATGCACATACCAAGAAAGAACAAAGGAAAGTGAGAATAAGAATGAAACTAAAAATATAATAACTACCTTAATACCAAAAGAAATGCAGAAAACAAAGAAAACCATAATTAAACACAGAAATATATCTAACAAATCTGTGTTTTGAATTTTTAGAAATTGAGCCACAGTTTCTAAAAATGTGTTTAAATGTTTAGGGAGAAACTGTTAATGAAACTGAAGCTTTCCAGAAGCAATCTTTGTGAGGACCAGTGTCTAGACAATATATGAATCTGATGACATTCAGTGAAGGCAGACATAAGTGGAAAAATGGTGCGAGCACAAATGCTGTACAAAATGGCATTCGAACAACGTTCGTGCAATTCATGCTGCATTCAACCTGCACTCTGGGTAGTTGGCCTGGATTCGGATGCTGCTGCACTCCGAATTGCACAAATCATTCGAGCCGGTTTCGTACCACATTGTGGGTATTTGTACGGTATTCGTACATGGCTGTACAAATGTCTGTCCTGTACGAATGCAGTTTGAATTCTGTTTGTTTTTCCAATTCATGTGATTCGTACAGCATTCGTGCTCTAGTGTGACAGGGCCTAATGTGTTTGAGTAAACACATCAACACAATGCATCAAGACAATGCTTGACAACCAAAACATGGGTATTTAAACTATTCTGATGCACCCTTCACAAATCTCACTGAGGTTTTTTTTTGTTTTGTTTTTGTTTAATGACATTAAAAGCTGTCAGAGCTCTGAATAGAAAATCTAGCAGGAGCAGCAAAGACAACAGAAACATAAGCAACTGTAATTACATCCACCAAGGACACAATAAAATCACTTGCATTTATTTGTCTGTCTGTTAGCAGCATTAAGTTAAAATTACCTGACAGATTTTTACGAAATTTTACAGATAGGTAATAGGCCTTGGAAGAACCCATTAAATTTGGAGTTGATCTGGATCTGGATCCAGATTCTGGATCAAGTTTCACTTTATATAGGCTTTGAAGGATTACTGTTCGCAAGATTACGTCAAAACTACCGCATGGATTTTGGTGAAAATTTCAAGACAGACAAATATTAGGCCATGGAAGACTCCATTAAATTTTGTAGGTGATCTGGACCCAGATTCTGAATCAAGGTTCACTTTATCTAGGCTTTGAAGCATTACGTCAAAAATACTTCACTCATTCTCACCAAATTTTCACCATGGATACATATTAGGCCATAAAAGACACCAATAAATTGTGGAGGTGATCTGCATCCAGATTCTGGACCAAGATTTCACTTTATATAGGCTTTGAAGGATTACATCAAAACTACTTCACAGATTCTCACCAAATTTTCATCACAGATAGATATTAGGGCATGGAAGACGCCACTGAATTTTGGAGGTGATCCAGATCTGGATTAAGATTCATTTTATATAGTCTTTGAAGGATTAGATTTTATGGCATGGAAGATTCCATTAAATTTTGCAGGTGATCCACATACTGATTGGTGGACGTCAGAAATCTCTGATTGCTCTTGTTGATATTTAGCATTCACAAATAAACAAATGGGGCAAACTTGTCCCAAACGACTGGGAGGATTTGGGATCTTTGTGACACCATGTCTTTCTGATGTCATATGGGAATTCAACGCAAGCTTGCACAACAACGCAACACTAAAACGTACAAAACTTTTCCTTATTGAATAACAATCTCTCCACAAAGTTTTGTCCACTTTTTTTATTATTATTAAATTAAGCTTCTGAATTCAGACAGACAAAACAAACAGCCAAGACCAATCACATACTGTAACCTCTGCCAACTGGCAGAGGGAAAAGAAAAATTTAAGTGGAACATTTTACAGCAGAAGTGATGAGAGCATCAACCATTACACCCTTAGGGTGCAGCATTTTACAGCTCTTTGCAGCCCACATTATGCCTGTAAATTATTGATAATCCCATCCTACATAATCCCATTTCATGTTCATGTTTCGTGCTTTCAGAAATTATGAAACAGGGTGTTGGCAATAAACAGGAAGAGATATCAGGTAATGATCAAATGCAGGTTTAGTGAAAATTTCTATCTTTTAACACTAGAAAAAAAAATCCAATTTTTAAAATGTACTTTTTCCAATTAAACATGACTCACGAAAATTCAAAGGACACCTGGAGTGTCAACCCAGTCCTCACGGCATGTCATAATTCAGCAGCAAGAAATATACATTAATCTGTTGGTTTGTGATGTTGTGATGAAAAGCGCCTCATTTTCATCACGGCAGCATGAATTCATTCTAATTCATTCTGTGATGGCTGCACGAAATTAAAAGTGAAGCGGGGAGGCCAGGAGTGGTTATGGTTAGGGTTGGGGCAAGGAGTAGGGTTAGTAATAGTGAGTTAAAAAAAACCCTGTCACAAAAACTTGGCTCATTTCATGATGGGAGCACGAAAAAAAAAAAAAAAAAAATGTGAGACTGGGCTGGGAGTGTGGACTTCCACCCATGCAATATTAACCCACAGCTCTTCAGAGTGATAAAGTTGACCTTATGGGGAGTCAGGTCTCACTCTGTTCCAGCAGTCAGTGTAGTGGTACTCAAAAAGACAAACCAAACCACAAACTGAACTGATACAGTCACCAAACAAAATATAAACTGCTTCAGTAGTGGGAGACACATTAATAGAACCAGATTCCCCAAGCAAGATATTACAGAAAGTTACCTCATACAGCACATCTCAAGAAACTAAAATTCCATTAGAAGATACATAGACAAACTCTGCCTTTGACACACTGTTGCTTCTTCGAAGAGACATTTCTTAACTCTCATGTTGTGTGTTGGGGGGTGTGGCTGGATGTTTTGGTGTTCTTTTCTTTTCTTTGCTCCTCAGGTGGCATGGAAACTGATTTGTCTGTGGAGAAGGTGCTGGCTGAGGAATCCTCACCCTCATCAACATCATGTGAGGCACCTGTGACTGGTGCTCACATGCAACCTTAAAGACTTTCAGCTGAAGCAGATAATTGGATGTCGTTCTGCTTTTAAGGCATGTGTGATTCAAGCAGAACTGCTGGGAACTCGACCTTGTGATGTTCGTTTGTGAGATGCTGAGGACCGCACCTGGGTTTGACACATCGAGCCCATGAAGCAAGGAAGGGTGAGGACACATGCTGTCAGCACACATTAAAGGTAATTAAGTATTTGACTAATTGTTGATAGTAACTTGGTGTTTTGTTACATAGTATACTTGAATTGTGATGAGAATTGTGCAGCTTGCTTCTCACTGCTGTGGCGTGCAAGATAAGTGATCCTCCACTTGTTGTGAGAAGCTGCTCATTTGCATAAAGATAAAAAGTACAGACCTGAATGTGTTGCTGATAGCGTGTGTCTTTTGAAAGATATTGTTGTAACTGCTGACTTACCTCACATCTTCTTTGCTTCACAGAGAGTCAGTTTGTCGTGTCCACCTGGGGGGTGTTTGTCTGGTGGTAGTGGGTCCAGGAGCGCCGGACTTCTCTCCTTGCGGGCGCTGGAGAGCGTGCCAGCAGTCACTCCTCCAGAAGGACGTTGGTTTTGGTTTTGTACATTTTATTTAGGCACAGGTGAAAAATAAATTGTTTTTGTTGTTGGAACCGCTTTCTGGTTATTTTTAGCGCTGGGTTCTGTCTGACGCAGGTTCGCTCCTCAATCCGCGTCGACACATAACTTCTCAGGTGTCTTCAGACCCTTCTGTGCAGCAGTTCCCAAAAGGACAGACTTATTTTCATCGAGATACACAGTGGTTCACCAGATTTTACTTAATTCTCACAGCAGAAGTTTATTCAGTGTCAGTACCAAGCAGCACAAAGCAGACATCAGGACGTTCTTCCACCCAGTGCACAGAACCCCACAGCCTAATACCAGATGCTATGCTAGTTAACACTTGCCCCAGGCTTAGTTTTCATTATTTAAAGAATATGGTACCAATATTCTATAAATGTTCAATTCAGTTTTATTATGTTTAGGCAGTGTCAAATCCAAACAAAGTTGACCCAAGACATTTCACAAAATCAGGTTTCAACATCAGCAGAACCACTTCGGTTGGGCGGCCACCCGCTATGGCTAAAACACAACACAACAGTTAAAATCTAAACAATTAGGCTAAGCAGGACAAATAAAAGCTAGTTAAAAGACAACAAACAATAACATGGTACAAAACAGTAAAATAATGCAATAATAATATAGAAATATAAAATGTTATGCACATAATGAATGTTTAGAAGTTCAAGGGTACAAATCTTTCACAGAATTAAATATTCATTCCATTGAAAGAATGAAGAAAAACATGCATTAATTGTTTTATATAATGGCTAAAATAGATCCTTGTTACTTGATATTTTATTCATTTATAAACAACAGAAAAAGTATAGTAGAGAAGCTTGAATCTTCGACTGGACTGGGTTGCTTGACGCGAGGACGTTTCACTTCTAATCGCAGAAGCGTCCTCAGCTAAATTTCTTGCTCTAGTAGTCTGACTTCTGTCTTGACTCTTGTATAATTCTGACAATGTAGTCCATGATGCCATGCACTAACTTTGTGTGCTTCCTCTCAGCGAAAAATCACATCAGAAATTTGTCCAGCTTTTTATCCTGACTTCATCCTCTTCATCCAAGCAGCTCTTCACGCCTCCAGATGGCTTACAGAATAGTGGATTTGTTTTTTTATTATTTTTTTTAGCTCGTGCACCTCGTCAGCAAAACAAAGTTTCCCATGTTTAATTAAACGCCACCCCCACTAGTGGGCTGTGGTCACAGCCTGCAATGATACAAAATGTATGGAACCAAATTTGCACGGTAAATGAAACCAAATTGCACACTAATTGCGATGTAACACAAATGGGACGAATGATCCATGTCACGTGACATACAGAGCACCAATCAAATGACAAGGATCCACTCCACTATAGAAAGATTAATATGAGCGAAGCGTCGCACAGTGGCACGAAGCTCACTCATGGTACAGGGCGTCCTAAACAGGAAGTGCCAATTTTCAAATCCACAGTAAACAAGAAATGTTCAATGTCAACACGTCCTGATGACAGATGAGATCCCATGGAATCTCGCGGGAACTGTGGCAAGCTCACACTCAAACAGGAAGTGCCATTATCAGTCACAGTGAAACAGGAAATGTTCAAGTGTCAAACACTTCCTGGCATGGGTGGAGCTAGAGTAGAGGCCGGGGTTTTACTGAACTCTTCTGAAATCTGATTGGACACAGATGATTGACATGTCACAGCACCCCATATCTGGTTGAAAGAGCTGCATTTTCAAATCAGTGAGTCACACTGACTGCTAGGTTCTTCCTGTCCAGTAGTTTGTGCTGTGTACCACAAAAATTTCTAATCCACCTTCATAGAAGAAGAAAAATGTTTCAAACGTGTTCAGATTTGAACTGAACACGTTTGAAATATGGACTTCTAATCACACCATACTTATATTGGTGAGTAAATGACCGTATTTTATTCCAGAAATGAGGTCCAGGTTGTTAAAAAGCAGCATTTCTCCTTTAATTCGGGTTGGCTTATGTACACGTTTTAACTAACATGCTCTATTGGCTTATTAGTGCAGCAGATAACTGAAACAATCCATCAAATGGTGATACACGCATCAAATTCAGCACAAATACCGCTGGAGCAAAATTAATGGAGCAACTTTAACTTTTGACCCCTTTACAAACTGAAACTGACCTTTGTCACCATTCCTTGTTGTGTGGGCCGCCAGAAGAGGAGGTACTGCTGGCCCACCACCAGAGGGCGCCCTGCCTGAAGTGCGGGCTTCAGGGCACGAGGGGGCGCTGCCGCCTCAGGAACAAGCCGTGATGACAGCTGTCACCCATCATCCGTGACAGCTGTCACTAATCAACCAACCCACATCTGGAATAAAAGCAGGAAGACACCTCCACCACACTGCCGGGATATCATCTTCATCTAGAGGTAATATCCTCAGCCTTTGTGGTAATACTGAAAATCTGTTTATTGTGAGTGTTTGCAGGAGTACCGGTCCTTTTGTGGAGGCTGTGCAATACTGCACTCTTTTTCCTCTGAGGACGTGCTGCAAGTATTGAGTGAGAGGTGGAGGTGGAATTCCCACCAGGATTGTTGCTGGGTGTTCACACACCCACACTTGACTGTCTTTGCTTTCTGCCAGCAGTACCAGATCCGACACGCTGAGACGGTGGCCACCTGGGGACTTCGGGACTTGGCGGCTCCAGTATTCCTCGGGTTCGGTGGTAGTGGAAATCGTGTGGTTCCGGTTCGTTTCCAGACGGGCGTCTCTTATCGTCGAGCCTGCCCACACGACACCTTTATTGATTGACTTTTGCACATTCTGAAATCTGCTGTGTTTGGTTGTGTCATTCACAACAGTAAAGTGTTATAATTTGACTCCTTCCATTGTCCGTTCATTTACGCCCCCTGTTGTGGGTCCGTGTCACTACACTTTCCCAACAATTCTTGTTGCTTTCACCTCGTAACTCCATAATATTCAGTCACAGATTGTCCAAACTATACCTTTTATGGAATCTTTATGATCAGGCAAATAATGTGGTTAACTGATTAACTGATTCCATCTGCTCAGAGTGATATTAATCAGTGAAATCACCTGGTGGAGTCAGTGGCTGCAAAGAAAACCACCCTTTTGGCCCTTTCTGGAACAAGTTTCCACCCCTGATTTAGACCCCTGTGTAATTCTTCAATTGACCCCTACCTGGCTGCCTCATGAAAATTCAAGTGGCAGATCAGTTTTTTAATAGAGTTAATGTCTATGGTTATTTGTGTCAGATATGATGTTTGTATCACCATTTTGCAGGATTCCACTCTAATTATTCTCTTATCTACTGCCACTATATATGTAATGTAAGATGCTGCTCCTCTGTGTTTCTCAATTGCCTTCCAAAGTATTGGAACACTTGGTATTTCACACATTTTAATTTGTTTATTCATTTCAATATGTTTTTTTTTCTAAAATGATCTTCCTTAAAGCAAATCTCTACAACTTGATATAAATTAATTAGAAATATAAAATCTAGCTTCCTGCTGAAGTGGTGTAGAGGAGGATTTTCTTAAAAAGACCTGAAAGTCCAGCTACAATTTGACAGAAAGTACATTTGAGATGAAAGCCTAGATTTGATGTTTTGGTGAAGAAACTTTGTATTTCTTAATAATTGATGTAAATAAAGTCCAAGACATATTCAGTGACTTGGAAATGTTCATGTTTCCATCCCTGACTTGTCTAAAGAAAACTGGCAATAGTAAGTCCCTTCGGCTGCTCCCTTGTTTGCACTCGGGGTCGCCACAGCAAATCCAAAGTGGATCTGCATATTTAATTGGCACAGGTTTTACGCCAGATGCCCTTCCTGACGCAACTCCACATTACATGGAGAAATGTGGCAGGGGTGGGATTTGAACCCAGAATCTTCTGCACTGAAACCAAACGCATTAACCAAAAGAAAACTGGCAATAAAACTGATTATTATTTACAGGTTCTATCAGGTTTTAGAGATTTGCTTTCAGTTTGAGTTTGAGAAAGATAATTTTAGAAATTTAAATTCTTTAGTTTTTTTGTATTTCTTGTATTTAAAATGGCATAAACAATTAAATGTGTGAAATTCCAAGCGTTTCCTGATACTTTTTGGAGGGCACTGTGTGCAAAATGAGTGTGGTATTGTTACTGTTTTAAGAATGTTTAATTTTCACTGTTGCTGCACTTTGTGTCAAATCATAGTCATATCGTATATCATATTGATATGAAAATTCAGTAAGGTATATCTTCTATTATACATTCTGAATCTAAGGTGGAACTCTACTAGTGTTTACTAAGGTACACCGAAATATCTTTAAAAGAGAGAGAGAGAGAGAGTAGAGCCACTTAGGTGCCTGGTCTTGAGAACCAGGGATGGTAGGTTGAAAAGCTTTTTTATCCCATGGGATCTCTCCCTACCCACCTAAGCAGCTCAAGAATATGGACAGCATGTATATAAGTGACATTTACATAATAATTTATATGACAATATTGAGATACGATAATTTGGCCATATTGTACAGCCCTACTGTCAACTAGCTGAAAACTGAATATTAATTTACATCTACATTTAAAAAAAAATGCTTAAAGTGGCAGGGAGTTAAGAGGGCTGTAATTGGGGGTGGGGGGTGTCAGCTGAAAAGCAGAAAAAGAAAAATGCTTAAAATAGTGGCGAGTATGGGGAGCAGAGCCCCCCCAGAAGCTGAAAGGCAAAATAAGGAAAATGCTTAAAAAGATGGGGGGTCTGGGGGAGCGGAAGTCCCTGTCCCCCAGAAGCTAAAAGGTTTTAGTCATGCTCATAGCTTCCGAGAACCATTTTACTGAAAAAAGTCTGAAGGACCTAAAGGACATAGCTAGATGGTGAGGAGCTTTCCAAGTATGTGAGAGACAAATCAAAAATGCTTAAAAGGTGGGGGTCTGGGGGGGCGGAGCTCCCCAGAAGCTGAAAGGTTTTTGCTCCCCTGAAGCGTTACTCAAAATAAAGTCTGAAGAAACCTAAATGACATGGTAAGATGCTGACGAGCTTCGCTCATTCATGTCCGCGACATATGCATATTATGTACAAGACAGGTTAAAATTTGGGCAATTAAATAAACAAGACTGACAATGTAATATGTAATATTATACAAATAATGAATGTTGATGAGTTCAATGGCAAGAATATTTAATGAGGTGAAAGCTGGAACGTACCATTCAACTCGGCTTTGCTTCATTGAATGGTACGTTCCAGGCATATAAATAATAGTAGTAAAAGCCCCTACAGTCATATTTTGATGAATTACATTGGCTTTTTCTTTTTGTTTTAGGTCTCTGGCTAGAATGGTTAGGAAAAAATAACTTTTGAAATACATTAATATCCAATCAATTTGTATAAATTAGGTATAACATCATAATTATTCCAGAAATAAAGGCAAACCCTTAAATAAGACTTTATTGTTTTTCTAATTGTTTAAATCAGCACATGTAATCTTGTTATAATACATTACATATTTTTAACACAAGAAGTCATATTACATTGTATTTCCACCACATTCATCATTCCTTTTCCTTTACAATCGGTAGCACTTGGTATTATTATGATGCATCTTGCATAGGTTGTTCATCTTCTTCAGTGTATTCAACAGGACACGTTCAAGTTTTCCAGAGATGGTTCCCATCTGGTTGCATCCCGAGAAGGATGAAAGGCAGGTAATGCATTCTCAAGATTTTATCTGATTGCTTCATAGAATGACCAAGGCAATACTACCTTCTTCATTACCTCCTGTGCCTACTATCACTGATGTAACAGTGATGATACTTCATACATTGGCTGAAAAACTCTTAATGTACGACCAGGACTAATTCTTACTTTGACAAACTGTCAAAGAGTTCTTGTCCAGTTTTGTCATGCATGAATATTCCGTCCTTGATGTCAGTTGACCTGAAGCCTTTATTATCACATTGAAGAGATCACCTCCTTCCTGAAGGGGTCGTTAGCCTTAAGTACCTCCTTCAGCTTGCCATTGTTTTCATTATCACATAACTAATGCTTCAGTTAGGATATGACACACTGGCAGTTTTTCTCTCTACATCCACAGTTGTGTCTGCTTTTATTGCAGTTGACTGAGCTCTGGAGCATTTAGGTACCATCTAGTCAATCATTACAAAAAAAAAAAAAAAAAAAAATTACAGGCAAATATTTTATATATTCAACAAAACAGAGTAAAAAAGGGGGAAGGAAAAAAAAACTGTAAACATTAGAATTTTGGGGGATTTTTTTTAAGCATTTATTTTTGTGATATTTTGGGACATGTGCAAGAAACCTGGCAAATGTCAATTTGCTGAGAATTAGGCACATCTTTTACTATAATTTCACTCTGAAAAAGGAACTGCTGTATCATTGAGAAAAAACTGACGTAACAATTTGCATAGGTTTTTTAAAAAGTTATTCCAACTTAGTTATTTCAACTTTAATGCCACAAGACTCTTTAGTTAAGCTGAATAACTTTGGTAAATTGAAATAACTTAGAAAAATCCATGCAAACTGTTACATCACTTTTTCCTCGTTGAGCCAGCGGTTAATTTTTTTAGAGTGTTGAAATGTACTAGTATCCTACAGAGGAGTAATGATGTCACAGGGAACTTGCAAGAAGGATAGCCATGAATGAAATGGAAAAAAAATTGCTGACACATCGTTTTTTGGAGTCACCACAGCCTAAAAAAATTTCTGCCACAAACTAAAATGATCATAAATTCCCCACAGGAGTTTTGTTTTGTTTGTTTGTTTGATTTGTTTTAGTTATGATTTTTGACATTAGACCTGACTAAAATCTAAATAATGCTAGAATGGTGAAATGCTATATATATATATGTGTGTGTGTGTGTGTGTGTGTGTGTACTGTACATGTTGTAATGTGACAAGAAGTATAGCGTAAATGAGTATTTTATTTTGTGGCAATTTTAAAGGTCAAACATTTCAGTGCTGGTCATATGCCAGCAGCCTTCAGAGAGCCCATAGTATCTTCAGGACCCCTCACATCCGGTCACCACCTTTTTGAACTTTACCACAGGGAGGCATTTCAGGGCAATAAAGAGCAGAACAAACAGACAAAAGAACATTTTATTCAAGAGCTGTTGCTGCCCCTGAACGCTGCAGAGTAACTTAATGTGCAATATGTTTTATCAGTCTTTTTCTAATTGTGTTTATCTATTTTATGCGTTTACTGCACTTTAATCTTTGCACTGTCTTCGAGGGCTGCTGTTTTTGAATTTTGTTGTGCAATGACAATAAATAAATTCAGTTCAATTCAATTCGATGCCTTCATGTAAAGGTAGAGTGAAACTGTAATATTTCTTTTATTGGTTGAGTTCTGTTGAAAATAAACTGTCAGCAAACATGCCAATTGACATCTTTGGTTCTAGGATTCTCTGGAGAATTCTATACTGCTGGAATGACTTTGTGTGAAATGAGCAGTTTGGGCATCTTAAATGAGATGCACAAGAACAAGGATGGAACATCAGCTATGACATTATGACCCTGTGGCACATTTTGCAGAGTATGATCCTGCATTCAGGTGCTTCTTGCTTTTGACCCCATCAACAAGAAAACTCATGTATCACCTAGCTGTGGCACATATGGCGTATTTATGACGGGAAGGATGGAATAGTTGTCTGCCTAGTGGTTGTAATTGTTACCAGGATAGTTCTGTAGTGCAGTGGGCATGGTGATGTGCAGTGGTGGGCACAGTTCTGTTGTGTGGGCCGCCAGAAGAGGAGGTACTGCTGGCCCACCACCAGAGGGCGCCCTGCCTGAAGTGCGGGCTTCAGACACGGACACAACCGGGAGTGACAGCTGTCACACATCACCTCATGACAGCTGTCACCCATCTTCATTTCATCACTCCATAAAAGCCGGATGTCATCTCCACCTCGCTGCCGAGATATCATCTACCTGTGAAGGTAATACCTCAGCCGTGACTGTGCCGTGCGCACATTACTTTCTCTATTCTGTGATATTGTTTCAGGAGTCTACTCACTGTTGTCGTCTGTCGGAGTACGGAGTGGTGACGAAGTGAAGGGTGTTCACTTGTCACACCGAACTACAGAGACAACCAGAGCTGAAGTGTGTATTAGAGGTGGAGGTGACTTTCCACCTTCTGTTTTTGTTACTGGGTGTGCACACACCCACGTTTCACTGTTTGTGCTCCTCGCCAGCAGTACCAGATCCGACAGTCGGGGACGGTGATCACCTGGGAATTTGGGACTTGGCGGCTCCAGTATTCACCGGGTTCTGTGGCGGTGGAAATCGTGTGGTTCCAGCTCTTCTCAGGACAGACGTCTTCTATCCTCGAGCCTGCCCACACGTCACCTTTGTGGATTGACTGCTATCAGATTCTGAGATTGTCTGTATATTCGTTGTGCACATTCACAACATTAAATTGTTACCTTTTGGCTCATCTATTGACCGTTCATTTGCGCCCCCTGTTGTGGGTCCATGTCACTACACTTTCCCCAACAGGATATCTCGGCCAACGTCATGGATCCCGAGGGGCGTCACCCATCTGTTGGACAGCCAATAGAAGAGCAGGGTGCACAGGCGTCGGCTGGAGGTGTGATTGGTGGGTTGCAGCACATCCTCACCGCCTTTACCGCTCGGATGGACCTGATGACCGAGCAACACATCATCTTTAATCGCAGGATGGAGGCTCTCACCGCACAGGTGGAAGCGCGCGCTCAGGGCGCTGCTGCAGCTCCTCCTCCTGCCGATCTGGTGCCGAATACAGACATTCCACTGGTCATTCAACGACCCCCCCCACCATCCCCTGAAGCATACATAAGCCCCCCAGAACCGTACGGAGGTTGTGTGGAGACGTGCGCAGACTTTCTTATGCAGTGTTCGCTCGTCTTTGCACAGCGTCCCGTGATGTACGCGTCTGATGCCAGCAAGGTGGCTTACGTGATTAATTTGCTTCGAGGTGAGGCACGCGCTTGGGCTACAGCGCTTTGGGAACAAAGTTCATGGCTCCTTGCCTCTTATACTGGGTTTGTGAGGGAGCTCAGAACTGTTTTTGATCACCCTAACAGAGGCGAAACCGCGTCTACCGTGCTGCTGTCAATGAGACAGGGGCGCCGGAGCGCAGCCGAATATGCAGTCGACTTCTGCATCACGGCTGCGAGATCCGGCTGGAATATGACTGCGCTCCGCGCCGCCTTCATAAACGGACTGTCGTCGATCCTGAAGGAGCACCTGGTGGCTAAGGAGGAACCGCGGGATTTGGCTGAGCTTATCGATTTGGTTATACGATTGGACAATCAGTTAGAAGAACGCTGACGTGAGCGAGGCGAAGGGTGCGGTCAGGCACAAGCCGTCCCCCTTCCTCCCAGGTCCGAAAGGGAGCCATCTTCCCCACGCTCCACAGCCACAGCGCTCCGTGTGGCTACAGCTCCCCCTGCTGACGATGCTAGGGACACGAGCAGGGTCACATTCAGACAAAGGAGGCTGGTCCGCGGGGAGTGCTTTCTCTGCGGCTCGAGTGAGCATCAGCAGAGAGACTGCCCCAAACGGCCAAAACACAAATGCCCGCCCTTAGAGACTGGGCTGATGGGGGGTCAAAACATTCACGTGGGTCATACTCATTTTTCAACACGACTCCCAGTTACAATCCTGAGCGGGGATTTAACCCTTCAAGCCCCAGCACTGGTGGACACGGGGTCAGAAGGGAATCTGCTGGATAGCAGATGGGCAAGGGAGGTAGGGCTCCCTCTAGTGACGCTTTCTTCCCCAGTGAAGGTGCGAGCACTAGATGGCACTCTTCTCCCTTTTATCACACACAAGACACTACCTGTAACCCTGGTAGTGTCTGGGAATCACCGGGAGGAGATTGAGTTTTTTGTAACTCCTTCTACCTCCCGCGTGATTTTGGGCTTCCCATGGATGATTAAACACAATCCCCGGATTGATTGGCCGTCTGGGGTTGTGGCTCAGTGGAGCGAAACCTGCCACCGGAATTGTTTAGGATCCTCGGTTCCTCCCGGTGTAAACGCTAAGGAGGAGGTTAAAGTCCCTCC
This sequence comes from Thalassophryne amazonica, assembly GCF_902500255.1. Taxonomy (NCBI): domain Eukaryota; kingdom Metazoa; phylum Chordata; class Actinopteri; order Batrachoidiformes; family Batrachoididae; genus Thalassophryne; species Thalassophryne amazonica. Next base: position 116,856,650 of record NC_047104.1, on the reverse strand, counting down.
CAATCTGACAGCGGTGCCGGTTGAGTACCACGATCTTACTGACGTCTTCAGCAAGGATCTGGCGCTCACCCTTCCCCCGCACCGTCCGTACGATTGTGCCATTGATTTGGTCCAGGGCGTTGAGTTCCCGTCCAGCAGGCTGTACAATCTCTCACGTCCTGAGCGCAAATCAATGGAGACCTACATCCGGGACTCATTAGCTGCCGGGTTGATCCGGAATTCCACCTCCCCAATGGGTGCAGGTTTCTTTTTTGTGGGCAAGAAAGATGGCGGACTCCATCCATGCATTGATTACAGGGGGCTGAATGACATAACGGTTCGTAATCGATACCCTTTACCCCTGTTGATTCAGTGTTCACGCCCCTGCATGGAGCCCAAATTTTCACCAAACTGGACCTTAGGAATGCGTACCACCTGGTTCGGATCCGGAAGGGAGACGAATGGAAGACGGCATTCAACACCCCATTAGGTCATTTTGAATACCTGGTCATGCCGTTCGGCCTCACTAACGCCCCCGCGACGTTCCAAGCATTGGTAAACGACGTCTTGCGGGACTTCCTGCACCGATTCATCTTCGTGTATCTGGATGACATACTCATCTTTTCCCCAGACCCTGAGACTCATGTCCAGCATGCACGTCAGGTCCTGCAGCGGTTGTTGGAGAACCGGCTGTTTGTGAAGGGTGAGAAGTGTGAGTTTCACCGCACCTCTTTGTCCTTCTTGGGGTTCATCATCTCCTCCAACTCCGTCGCCCCTGATCCGGCCAAGGTTGCGGCGGTGAGAGATTGGCCCCTCGAGCCTGCCCACACGTCACCTTTGTGGATTGACTGCTATCAGATTCTGAGATTGTCTGTATATTCGTTGTGCACATTCACAACATTAAATTGTTACCTTTGGCTCATCTATTGACCGTTCATTTGCGCCCCTGTTGTGGGTCCGTGTCACTACACTTTCCCCAACAAGTTCTGCTAATCTGGTAACCGCTAATTATCAAAGATAATGTTTTCATTATCGGATTAGCTTTTCAGATAACTTTGAAAATCATCATCGGACTAATTATCTTCAGATAAGTTTTGGTCTGATAATGTTTAGACTACTAGTAAACAAAGCTGAATAGTTACAAACATCTGTGAAATCTAAAATCATTTGAGGACCTACCTGTTAAATGTTTTGTAGATGTGTAGTTCTATTCTCCATAAACAGAGGAGAGCTGGTTCTAGAAGAAACCGCTTTATCCTCTGCAGGCAAAGGAGAAATGGTCACAAAAATGAAAAAAAAAAAGAGAAAAAGCTAAATTCTTTTGACCCCATACCAGTATGCTGGCAATATCACCCAAATGCATACATTTTTAACTTATGCTAAACCAAATTAATTCCGGACAAGTTATTTAAATAAAGTCACGTCTGAAGTTTTATAAAGTGAAAATATCAGATATGTGTTTTACTTTTAAAGTAATGCACTAATTTTGAAGGTTTTAGTGTGGGCATGCTATGCCCAGTGCATTATGGGTACCTCAGTACATTCACAACAGAAGAAATGCATTTGAGACACTCTGATCAGGCTCCACACGGGACAGCATTAAACTCTTTATATACTGTGCCTAAAACTCTCGTGAATATATTATCTGGGTTCATAGACGTTGTTATTGTGTTTGTTTAATGTAAAAATGCCAGCAGAAGCTCCATTATTTTCAATTGGAATCATTGCAATTGATTCCTGTTTGCTATAAGAATCCTGTTTATGTCAAACACTGTCTGTCATCTTTCTTCCAGAGTTATTGTTATTTAACAACAACAGCCCTTATTTATTTAACAACAGCCCTGTTGTGAATCACTAGCAGTTAGCATTTGCCAGCAGTTAGCATTCGCCAGCGGTTAGCATTCACTAGCGGTTAGCATTCGCTAGCGAGGTTGACCCCTCCCCTCTCTGTTGTTACTTTTTATAGCTGTTTTTTTTCTACCAGTTTAATACTTCTGTTCGTTTTTCAGTTGAACTGCTGTGAATTTTAAGTAATTATTTTTTCTCCTGTGTAAAATCTTAGAAGCGGCTAGCATTTTCGCTAGCAGTTAGCTTGTGTTAGCTATTTTGTACCCCGTCATAATTTTTTCATTTCATTTTTTTACACTCCTGTTAGTTAACTGTTTAGTGTATTTTAGCTGCTGCGTTTTTACCTGTTTAATACCTCTGTTAGTTTTTCAGTGTAACTGCTGTGAATTTTAATGAATTTATTTGCATCTGTGTGAGGAATGTGTGGTTCTTAGGAGTGGTTAGCTTATCCATTATTGGTTGTTATGTGTCGGACGCAGCTCGGAGAACCGACCAGCGTTTGAAGGACCCAGTATGAAATAAGCAGAGCGCGGTACAAAGGCTAACTGAATTTAATACATAACAGTGATGTGATACAAAACAACAAAAGAGTGTGCGGTCTGGCGTGGTGGTGATATGGTGCGCTCCCAGCAGCGCTAATGGTCCGAGCCAGAAGCCGTTCGGACCCAAGGACCCCGCCGACACCCCCCAGGTGGCCGCAACAAACCGAGTCTGTGAAAGAAGGAACCATTATGTGAGTCCACACTCTACACACAGAGAGACCACTCAAAGGTGTACATAAACAGCAAACTTCCTGGCTTAATTACTAATCAGCTTCCCAACCTGCAGGCATGGAACATCCAGTTCACAAAACTCCACTGCAGTGGAAGCCGATACATGACTAACGTACAGCTCAATATAATAAGGTGTGAGGGACACCACATTTACTGACTGTATAAACGTTAGTCACAAAATCTAACGTACCTCAGGAAGTGTGCTGACGAGCGTGAGACCTCACCCCCTCCTCTTTCACAGACCGTGCATCAAACCCTGGACGTTCTCTGCATCCACTGATGAGATGGCTCCCGAGACGATGATCTCACCTCTGGTCACAAGGTCGAGTCTCTGGCAAATACACACTGTATACTCCAGTCTTAAATGCCACCATGTTCCAATCCATATAGATGCACCACAGCTGTGAGTCCTGACGAGCCGCAGGTGATCAGGGTGAGGTCCTGATAACCTCAGCTACACAGCCACTCAGTCCCAAATGCAAGCCACCTGGAAGGAAAACCAAAAGACAGAAACAAAAAGGCAGCCAGGCCCCCCCAGCCATACAACAGTACCCCCCCCTCATGGGAAGCCTCCCGGCGACCACACAAACCTGGCCCAGGAGAAACACCCCCCTCCAGGGACCATGGCTGGAAACCGATCTGCATTCGTCTTCCAACAGAATGGTTAATGTCCTCTCCTCTGGCTGCATCCTTGCCTTTGTTTCAGTCAGTCATTTAGCACAGGTGTGGCCAGGAGTTCTTAACCTGTGCGGTCAGCCTTTATCCAACCATGTTCGGTCTTTAGTCATAAACAAAAAGACAAACACAAACAACCAAAACACCCCCCCTCCCCAGGGGACCGTCCCCCAAACCCCGGGAAGAGGAGAAAAGAAAAACCCCAAACTTAAGCTTACAAATAAAAGTGCTAAAACCCCCCCCCCCCAAATGACATGTAGGGACCAACACCCCCCGAGGACTTCCCGCCAGCTCCGGAGTAATAACCACAGCCGAGGTCCCTCTGGGATCCAACGTCACCCCAGGGACTCCCGCCTCCCAGAGGACCACTCGTCAACCCCAGGAGACGCCTCCCCTCATGACCAACGGACCCAGCCCCGGCCGTCTATGGCTAGATGGACCCACAGCCCTTTCCCCCCAGAGGACACCACAGTCAAACCCTGAGGGCGGAAACTGGGGGGAAAAACAAGAAGAGAGAAAAAAAAACATACAAACAAACACCCCAACCCCACCCCCTTGGCGCAGTGGAAACTGGAAGCACGTCCAGTGTCACCAACCGTGACTATACCCCAGAAGCCAACCGGGGGAGTGGAACAGCGGTTATGGCAAACGGCACAAAACGGCGCCACTCCTCCGACTTCTACACCAGCCACTAGCTGCAGTATATCCCACTGCCCCAAACCTCAGCCACACCGATGGCAGACGGCCAAAGGCGTGCTGAAGCCGGAGGTGGAACAGGGAATCAAAAAACCCCCCCCCCCCCAGGTGCAGAGGTTACCCGGGAAACGCCCAGTATAACCAAACTGCACCACTCCAGCAACGCCGACACTACGGCTCACCCGGCTGGAGCCAGAGGAGAAGAGAGGGAAGAAAAAGAAAATACCCCAAACCCCCCCCCCCCTCCCGGGTGCAGAGGCTACCTGGGAAATGCCCAGCCAACACAAACTGCACGCCTCCAGCAACGCCGACACTACGGCTCACCCGGCTGGAGTCAGAGGAGAAGAGAGGGCATAACAAACAAACAAAAAAAAAGAAAAAAAAAAAACCCAAGTACCACCCCATCACCCCCCAGGGGACCGTCCCATCAAACCTGGGGAGGTGAAACAAAAAGAAAGACTAACAGACCAACATACAGTTGTTTGGGTCCTTGTTTTTTTTTTTTTTTTGTCTTCTTAGACAGGCTGCAGGGTCACAACCCCAGACACAAACAGTGGAAAAAAAAAAAAAAACCCACACAAAAACCAACCCAAAAACACCCACACGAAAGAATAACACAAAACAAATCAGTGACGTATACCGTTAAGCTCAAACAAATCGAACACACCTGTTCTAACTTAAGAGCTTAACGGTAATGTGACTAAGTCACCAAAAGAGGGAGCCAAAGTGCTAAAAATGAAAAAAACCCCTTTGGTGACAGAAAACAAACGAGCTGCATCTCCGTGCGCAGCTGTGTGCACACACAACCAAAATGTGCTCAACTAAAACGCTGGAGCTGATACAACAGACGCAGTAGTTATCTTTATCCGGGAAACGGGGCTACAACTGTAACACAGGAAGCTCAGCGACCCGTGCCACAGAGCTCTGCCGTGCGCGTGCACCCATTACAGACACACTCTTGCAGCTCCCGTTTAAGTCTCTTATCCGGTCGGAGCGTGACGCGAAGCCGTCGCCAGTCACACTCCACCACGACCCACGGATAAGGCACAACACAGGAACACGGCTGCAAGAGAGCACAATCAGTATTCAGCAATGGGTCTCAACACGCACCATCCGGGCGGAGAGCACCCGCAACTGATCCGGATAACTACTGAACGTCTGCTGCCGCCTTCCCGCGCGTTACCGTCTCTGCTACCGCTGGGTCCGTGATGTTTGGCCAGAGACTACTGTTATGTGTCGACGCAGCTCGGAGAACCGACCAGCGTTTGAAGGACCCAGTATGAATAAGCAGAGCACGGTACAAAGGCTAACTGAATTTAATACATAACAGTGATGTGATACAAAACAACAAAAGAGTGTGCGGTCTGGCGTGGTGGTGATACGGTGCGCTCCCAGCAGCGCTAATGGTCCGAGCCAGAAGCCGTTCGGACCCAAGGACCCCGCCGACACCCCAGGTGGCCGCAACAAACCGAGTCTGTGAAAGAAGGAACCATTATGTGAGTCCACCTCTATACACAGAGAGACCACTCAAAGGTGTACATAAACAGCAAACACTTCCTGGCTTAATTACTAATCAGCTTCCCAACCTGCAGGCATGGAACATCCAGTTCACAAAACTCCACTGCAGTGGAAGCCGATACATGACTAACGTACAGCTCATATAATAGTGTGAGGGACACCACATTTACTGACTGTATAAACGTTAGTCACAAAATCTAACGTACCTCAGGAAGTGTGCTGACGAGCGTGAGACCTCACCCCTCCTCTTTCACAGACCGTGCATCAAACCCTGGACGTTCTCTGCATCCACTGATGATGAGATGGCTCCCGAGACGACGATCTCACCCGTCTGGTCACAAGGTCGAGTCTCTGGCAAATACACACTGTATACTCCAGTCTTAAATGCCACCATGTTCCAATCCATATAGATGCACCACAGCTGTGAGTCCTGACGAGCCGCAGGTGATCAGGGTGAGGTCCTGATAACCTCAGCTACACAGCCCCCAGTCCCAAATGCAAGCCACCTGGAAGGAAAACCAAAAGACAGAAACAAAAAGGCAGCCAGGCCCCCCAGCCATACAACATTGGTTAGCTCGGGTTTGCTTGGCTATTTCTTGAATTTCTTAGTGCACAAAGTACACTACTATTCTACTTTACACCCTCCGTAAATCCTGTGTGATGTTGGAAGATAGGGTGGCTCTCTTAGAGAGCCATGTCTGTAAGTTAGAGCAGCTTCTTAGCTCAGTGGGGTTAGATGTTATGGGCATCCAGATGAGGTTTGTGTTGGGCCGGCGAGCGAGCCCATTAGCATCAGCTTAGAAACGCCGCTGTGGAGGATGGCTTTCGGACTGTGGCTAGGTGGAGGAAGCCACGTAGGGCTGGTGCCCGGTTGTGGCACCCCGATCACACTCGCCAGTGCGAACTGTGAATCGGTCTCCCCCTTGGATTTGCCAGATGTGAATTCTCTGAGCCCACAAGTGACTTCCACTCCTGTCTCCAGGCCGAACCACTGGACTTTAGTGATAGGGAATTCTATCACCTGCAAAGTCAGGTTACAGACGCCGGCTGATGTTATGTATTCCTGGGCCAGAGCTCCCGACACTGCATCTCATCTTAGGGTGCTGACACTGCAGAAGGAAGACAGACGAAGAACATGACATGAGATATGTCACATAGTTATTCACATTGGCACCAATGATATCAGGATGAAGCACTCAGAGGTCACAAAATGGACATAGAGAGGACTTGTGACCTGCCAGAAAGATGTGTTGGCATCGATATAGTCTCTGGTCCCCTCCCCTCCCGGGGTACTGATGAGCGTTTCGCAGGCTGACATTGTTAAATAGGTGGCTGGCGCAGTTTTGTAGACAGCAAGGCTTTAGCTTATTGATAACTGGCCTTCATTCTGGGGCCGCCGTGGCTTGCTGATGCCGGACGGCCTCCACCCTACTGGGAAGGCGCGCATCTTGTCTGCGAACATAGATAAGCTCTACAGGGAGGATAACATTAGGAATCGACAGCCGGTCCGGAGCAGGTGATTAGAGACCCTGCAAGGCTTATACAAATGTGGGTGTGGAATCCATTAGCTTAGCGGGGAATTTAGTGCAGAATCCACTATGGTGATAGTGCAGTTTATTTGCCAGGGAGGGAATTTCAACAAGTTGAGACTGTGGCCTGCTTCCATAGTCGTGTCCATAAAAATCATAGGATATGCTTTCCAAACTTATACCCATTACTATATTGGATGATGTTGAAATTGAGGATGGCCCAGTGGTTGTTCCAGCAATAGCAAAGATTTTGTGTCTGCTACCTAAAATGCACGTGGAGTGTCTTAAACCTAACCTACTTCTAGGCATCTTATATGTCTACTCTGGAACCACCCGTAAACCCAACAGTTCAACTGTCAACCCCACTGAGGTCCTTAGACTGGGTCTCATTACATAAGATCACTGTCCTCAAAATCATTGTTGATCAATGATTTATTATTGATCATTACTTAGATATGATTGGGCTATGTGAAACCTGCTTAACCTACAGCTGTCCTCCCCTTAAATGAGGCCTGCCCACCAGCATATACATTTAGTCACGTCCCTCGTGATACAAAGCAAGGCGGGGTGTTGCTCTTATTTATCTAGGTTTGCTTATTGTTGTTGGGGGTTACAATATCACTCGTTTGAGCATCTGATTCTCGTCTCTGCTCAGGATATTACACATTGCCAAGGCAGAAGAATAAAATCAGTCATATTACTTTGTCACTGTAATCACTGCTTAGATGATTTGGTGCGTTCATCTCTAACTTTCAACTATGTAATAACATTCTGATCATTGGTGACTTTAACATTCATATAAATAAGCCTTCTGATCCCTCTGCAAATCATTTATGGAATTGTGGATGCATTAGGATTTCGGCAATGCATTCGGGATTTGACGCACATTAGTGGAATACCCATTATCTGGTTCTCGCACGTGGTATTGCTGTCATGAATATTGACATCATGCTCTTACATCAGTGGTGTCCGATCACTCACTATTTTACAGTTTCGCTGCCGTGTTTAGTAGAACACAACCTTATATATCATTACGCGATGCATCAACTCCTCACTAAGACTGACTCGAAGCTAGACTGCCTGATGTCTTAGCTTCACATTTGCAATACCCAGTCAGTAGACAACTGTGAAAGTTTAAACTCAGTGCTCAAAACTACACTCGACATGATTGCACCACCTGTGTTAAAACCGCGCTCCCCCAAATCACAGCAGAGGTGTCAAGTAACGAAGTACAAATACTTCGTTACTGTACTTATACACTTTTTAGGTATCTATACTTTACTCCATTACTTATTTTTCTGCCTACTTCTGACTTCTACTCATTACATTTCACACAAGTATCTGTACTTTCTATTCCTTACATTTTAAAACACAGCCTCGTTACTCTTGGCTTCAGCGCCGTGGATGTGCGCTGCTGAGGTCAGCGCACATCCACCGCGCGGCTCCACCTGAAGCCCGAGGCGTCAGTGCGTTCCACCGGCTCGGCTTCACCGAGGCCCGAGGTCCAGCACACATCCACCGCGCGGCTTTACCGAGGTGCCAGCGCGGATTTATCTGACCATGGGTCCGAAGAGGCACTGACGGCGGAGGAGGAGATGATCAAGAAGTCCCTGGACTTTTTGTCTGAGGAAATCTCTGTTGTTAAAATGCAGCAGAAATCCATTACGAGCTGGTGGAAGAAGTGAAGGCTCTCCGATCCAATGCTGAGAAAGACTGGCGTCTGGTGCAGCTGGAACCGTGTTGCGAGTTGGAACAGTACACAAGGATGAACGATGTATTATTACAGGAATTCATATTAAACCTCGATCCTACACACGGGCGTGTCAGAAGACAGCGGAGGGAGGCAGTGAGCAGAGCCAGCTCAGTGGAACACAGGTCTGACTTCCTGCAATCTAAGGTATTCAAATGGACTGTAATAACATTGAAGCGTGCCACCCCCTGCCCAGGAGAGATGGAGACAAGCTAGCTGTTATAATGAGGTTTGTCAACAGAAACCTAAACTTGGCATTGTTAAAATGGACGGAAACTCAAAGGAACAAACGTATTCATCAATGAACATCTGACCAAAGAACACAGACATCGCCAGGAAAGCTCGTCTCTTAAAAAAGCAGGAAAAATTCAACAGACATGGACATCCAACTGCAAAACATTCATCAAACGAACGAACACCCAGACAGCGAAGGTTATGGTAATCAGGAACATCAAGGAACTGGACAAATACGATCAATAAGGTATGAGGACACAACACATCACAACACCATGACACAGACCAGAGGAACCTATTCATCTACTACATCATCTACATCTGGACAAGAGATATACTTACAGGATTGCTGATCATGGAAACTAAACTGAGAACATTTAAATACACAGACCACAATGTCTGGACTTGGAGCACGATAGACCCCCATAATTTCTTCTCAAATATCAATGACAGTTGTTGCTATTATACAGATGACAGTTTAATCGATCATTAAAACGGATAACAATTTCAATCCTCCATTTCAACAGCAGAAGTCTGTATGCAAACTTTAACAACATTAAAGAATTGAAGTCAATTTAAAAAAATATTTAACATAATTGCTACATCAGAAAATGGATCAATGAAGATAAAGGATGGATTTTGAACCAATCAAGCAGTGGTTCGCAGATTGAAGCAATGCTTCGACCTATTGTTTCATTTATTCTTTCTTTCTTTCGCTTAATTTTCCCCCGCTAAAACCCTAAATAGCATACTTCTGTGGTATTATTTACCTTTTCTGTGTTAAACCGACCTGTTATGGTCTTCTGAAACAGTGATAGATGTATTTATAACTTAAAAACGGGAGCGACGATAACGCGTTAGCATGTCTATGGCATTTTCAATGTTAAAAGTTAGCATGAAGCAGTTCCCGCTGTCTTCACGTTCGGTGCATTTGTTTTCAAATTGTAATATTTCTTAAATTTATTTTTGTTTATAGTTATAATCTGATTATTATAGACATTTCAGAGAAGAGACAAAAGGAACCTGAATAGAAACACAACAGAAAATAAATATAAAAGCAACTAACAATGAACATACTAAATAAATACAGAATAATAAGTGTTTCCTGTGACACTAGTGACTCTAACCTCCATTTCATCCCTGTTTTATTTAAGTTTAATGACAGTTTGCTTCGGTCAAACCATATTTCAATGTGTTATTCTTCAGTGATTTCCTCCAAACTATCTGCCAACTAGAAAACTGCTGCATCCTAGTAAGAGCAGAATACTACTGGATGAATTTGAATAAGAAAGTTGTTTTTTTTTTTCTCACTAATGGATGCTGCACTCACTCCAGTTTATCATCTGGAATAGTCCCAGATTGCATTTCACAGCTTCTAGAATTGAACATTTTCGTGCAGGTGGTGTTGGGGGAATTTGGGTTTTGGTCTGGGCCACATGTAGAATGAAACAGTTTTAAATTAGCTTTCAATTCATATAGTGGCATCTACCTTTTTTTTTTTTTTTAAGGTTACTTTATACTTTTATACTTTAAGTAGGTTTGGAGCACATACTTTTTCACTTTTACTTGAGTAAGAGGTCAAGTTGATACTTCACTTTTACCAGAGTGTTTTTAAACTGCATCTGTACTTCTACTTAAGTAACAACTGTGTGTACTTTTGACACCACTGATCACAGTCACCTTGGATCATGATTATCTGTGTGACCTCAAGTATAAAGCAAGAGTCTAGAATGGAAATGGCGTCGTTCAAATTAGAAGTATTTCACCTTGCGTGGCGTGATGCTATCTTAGACTATAAGCATGCTACAAAGCGGACTTACTACTCTGATTTGATCAACAAAAACAAGCATAACTCAAAGTTTCTTGTCAACACGGTGGCAACACTTTGCATGACAACCACCTGTAGTTCACTCTCCTTTTACACGCAAGATTTCCTGATTATTTTGGGAAAAATAGAAGACATCAGGTTAACATCCCGGTATGCCTTAATCCAGCCACTACACCCTGCTATTGATGTGGGCGCCACTACTGAGGTATTACCTAGATTTTACCATAATTTGACAGTATCTCACTAGCGCTGACAAAACTCGTAATGTCAACAAAAAGCACAACCTGTTTGTGTGATCCTATACCACAAACTGTTTAGGACCTGTGGCACCTCTTGGGCCGACTGCTGGAAATTAATTCATCTTTCTTTAACTTCGGATCTGTCCTAATGTTTCAAATCTGCAGTGATAAACCATTACTAAGAAACCAATCTTGACCCTAGTGTTTTGACAAACTATCAGCCGATATCAACTCTATCATTTTCTCTAAAATTCTGGAAAAGTGGTCACGGCAGCTCGTAGACTGTCTACGAGAAATCTCTTTGAGCCACTGCGTCTGCTTTTAGAAAATATCATTCCACAGAGATGGCTCTCACAAAAGTGGTGAATGATCTTCTGCTTACAATGAATTCTGACACCGCTACGGTTGTTGCTGTTAATCTCAGTGCTGCATTTGATACAGTGATTATCATATTCTACTTGATAAGGCTGGAAAATCACTTTGGGATTACTGGAGTGCCCTTGCATGGCTGACTCATACTTGACCTGTCGTTCTCACTGTGTTTTTGACAGTAGCACTAACTCTAACCTTAGTGACTTAATTTGGGATCCACAGGGTCTGTCTTAGGCCCCCTGCTTTTCTCCCTTTATATAGCACCCCTTGGGCACTTCTAGATTGGACTACTGCAATGTTCTATTTTCTGGTTACCGCAGTCTAGCATTAGGGGTCTCCAATTGGTTCAAAATGCTGCAGCCAGACTTTTGACACGAAGCAGAAAGTTCGACCACATTACACCCATTTGGCATCTCTTCACTGGCTTCCTGTCCCAATGAGATCAGATTTTTAAGGTTCTGCTACTAAACTATAAAATTATTCATGGACTGGCACCTCCCTACCTAGCTGACTACATTAAACCTTACGTACCGCCCGGCTTACGTTCTCAGGGTGCAGGACTCTTTGTGTCCCTAAGGGATAAGAAGTCTGCGGGTCACAGAGCTTCTCTTATCATGCCCCTGTTCTGTGGAATGATCTCCCTGCATCAATAACAGTCAGATTCTGTGGAGACTTTCAAGTCCAGACTTAAGACGCACTTATTTTCCCTTTCATATGGCTAGCATACTGGTACAGTTTTGTTTTACACTTTTTTACTCTTTTAATTCTTTATTAATAATTGGCAGCCCCGGCCTCAACTTTACCTAAATTCTGGGTGTTTTAGTGAAGTTTAGGCTAGTGGCCGCGATCATGTTAGTATTTATCTGTTTTTCCTTGTTGTTTAATGCTGGCAAATCATACAGCATTTTTTGTCTTTCTCATGCCTGATTCTGTTTTTTCTCTCTCTTTAAGGTGCAGCTCTCCGTCCAAGATGGGAGTTGTAGTCGTGTTGGCGATCCTCCTGTCCTGTGCGCAAATAGCATTCTTGTATATTTGTCCATGAATTGTTCTGTGATTGTCTGTAATTTATGTTTTAGCATGGCCCAAGCAGAGGGTCACCCCTTTGAGTCTGGTCTGCTTGAGTTTCTTCCTCAGAGGGTTTTTCCTTACCACTGTTGCTCTGGGTTGGCAAGTTAGACTTACCTGTGTGAAGCGCTTTGAGGCAACTCTGTTTGTGATTTGGTGCTATATAAGAAAATAAATTGAAAATTGAAATTTCTACGGTGCTGGAAGCCATGTATAACAGTAACTTTCTGCCAGGAGCATGACGCATAAGACAGAAGTTCTGATTCATTGTTTGGCGTAGTCGCCTTTGATGCTGCTAAAGCGTGTGGTGTTAAAACTCAAAATCACCTTGTTGGAATGTACCGAGACACACTGGAAGTTATCGGTTATCTGTAGCTTCTGATAATTTTTGGGGGTTTATCGTTTAGCTTTATAAAAGATAACTTTTCAGTTAGCTCATTATCTGTTATAGCAATTTTTTTGGGTTAGCTGTGCCCACCACTGGTGTGTGCAACACCAAAGTAGTTCCAGGATGTGGGGTTGGGTAATGTAATGTTCACATGAGAAATTACTGTCATTCATAATTTGTTGGTAGGCTCACCATATTTCAACATTACGTGTTTATACAATACCTAAATGATCCCTTAGAATGAATTGCCTAAGGGTGGAGGATAGCTATATAGCACAAGGTACTGTTTACATAGAAAATGCACAGGGTACTGTTTACATATATATATAAATATATATATATATATATATATATATATATATCTATATTATATATATATATATATATATATATATATCTAATATATTAGATATATCAATCAAATCATTTTATTTATAGCGCCAAATCACAACAAACAGTTGCCCCAAGGCGCTTTATATTGTAAGGCAAAGCCATACATAATTATGGAAAACCCCAACGTCAAAACGACCCCCTGTGAGCAAGCACTTGGCGACAGTGGGAAGGAAAACTCCCTTTTACAGGAAGAAACCTCCAGCAGAACCAGGCTCAGGGAGGGGCAGTCTTCTGCTGGGACTGGTTGGGGCTGAGGGAGAAACCAGGAAAAAGACATGCTGGGAGGGGAGGAGATATCAATCACTAATGATTAAATGCATGGTGTATACAGAGCAAAAGAGAGAAACACTCAGTGCATCATGGAACCCCCCACAGTCTAAGTCTATAGCAGCATAACTAAGGGAGGTTCAGGGTCACCTGATCCAGCCCTAACTATAAGCTTTAGCAAAAAGGAAGTTTTAAGCCTAATCTTAAAAGTAGAAGGTTCTGTCTCCCTGATCCGAATTGGGAGCTGGTTGCAGAGGAGAGGAGCCTGAAAGCTGAAGCTCTGCCTCCATTCTACTCTTACAAACCCTAAGACTACAATAAACCTGCAGTCTGAGAGCGAAGCGCTCTATTGGGCTGATATGGTACTATGAGTCCCTAAGATAGAGATGGGACCTGATTATTCATTCTCTTCTAGAATTAACAGGAAGCCAATGAAAAGAGCCAATATGGGTGAGATATGCTCTCTCCTTCTAGTCCCTGTCATACTCTACTGCAGCATTTTGAATTAACTGAAGGCTTTTCAGGGAACTTTTAGGACAACCTGATATAATGAATTACAATAGTCCAGCCTAGAGGAAATAAGCATGAATTAGTTTTTCAGCATCACTCTGAGACAAGACCTTTCTGATTTTAGAGATATTGCGCAAGCAAAAAAGCAGTCCTACATATTTGTTTAATATGCGCATTGAATGACATATCCTGATCAAAAATGGCTCCAAGATTTCTCACAGTATTACTAGAGGTCAGGGTAATGCCATCCAAGTAAGGATCTGGTTAGACACCATGTTTGTGGGGCCAAGTACAATAACTTCAGTTTATCTGAGTTTAAAAGCAGGAAATTAGAGGTCATCCATGTCTTTATGTCTGTAAGACAATCCTGCAGTTTAGCTAATTGGTATGTGTCCTCTGCTTCATGGATAGATAAAGTGGGTATCATCTGCGTAACAATGAAATTTAAGCAATGCTGTCTAATAATACTGCCTAAGGGAAGCATGTATAAAGTGAATAAATTGGTTTCTAGCACAGAACCTTGTGGAACTCCATAATTAACCTTAGCTGTGAAGAAGATTCCCCATTTACATGAACCAATTGATCTATTAGATAAATAGATTCAAACAACCGCAGCGCAGTGCCTTAATACCTATGGCATGCTCTAATCACTATAATAAAATTTATGGTCACAGTATCAAAAGCCACTGAGGTCTAACAGAACAAGCACAGAGATGAGTCCACGTCTGAGGCCATAAGAAGATCATTTGTAACCTTCACTATTGCTGTTTCTGTACTATGATGAATTCTAAAACCTGACTGAAACTCTTCAAATAGACCATTCCTCTGCAGATGATCAGTTAGCTGTTTTACAACTACCCTTTCAAGATTTTTGAGAGAAAAGGAAGGTTGGAGATTGGCCTATATTAGCTAAGATAGCTGGGTCAAGTGATGGCTTTTTAAGTAATGGTTAATTACTGCCACCTTAAAAGCCTGTGGTACATAGCCCACTAATAAGATAGATTGATCATATTTAAGATAAAGCATTAATTAATTAGGGCTTCCTGAGCAGCCTGGTAGGAATGGGTCTAATAGACATGTTGATTGTTTGGAGGAAGTAACTAATGAAAATAACTCAGACAGAACAATCGGAGAGAAAGAGTCTAACCAATACCGGCATCACTGAAAGCAGCCAAAGATAACTTAAACTTAAAGGAATACTCGGCGCAATAGAGCTCTGACTCTTTGTCAGCCTGGCTACAGTGCTGAAAAGAAACCTGGGGTTGTTCTTATTTTCTTCAATTAGTGATGAGTAGTAAGATGTCCTAGCTTTCGGAGGGCTTTTTTATAGAGCAACAGACTCTTTTTCCAGGCTAAGTGAGATCTTCTAAATTATGAGACGCCATTTCCTCTACAACTTACGGGTTATCTGCTTTAAGCTGCAGTTTGTGAGTTACCACGAGTCAGGCACTTCTGATTTAAGGCTCTCTTTTCAGAGGAGCTACAGCATCCAAAGTTGTCCTCAATGAGGAGTAAAACTATTGACGAGATAATCTATCTCACTCACAGAGTTTAAGTAGCTACTCTGCACTGTTGGTATGTGGCATTGGAGAACGACAAGGAATCATATCCTTAAACCTAATTACAGTGCTTTCTGAAGACTTCTACTGTAATGAAACTTATTCCCCACTGCTGGGTAATCCATCAGAGTAAATGTAAATGTTATAAGAAATGATCAGACAGAAGGGGGTTTTCAGGGATACTGTTAAGTCTTCAATTTCCATACCATAAGTCAGAACAAGATCTAAAGTATTATTAAAGTGGTGGGTGGACTCATTTACATTTTAGCAAAGCCAATCGAGTCTAACAATAGATTAAATGCAGTGTTGAGACTGTCATTCAGCATCTGTGTGGATGTTAAAATCGCCCACTATAATTATCTTATCTGAGCAAAGCACTAAGTCAGACAAAGGTCCGAAATTCACAGAGAAACTCACAGTACGAGCAGGTGGACGATAGATAATAACAAATAAAACTGTTTTTGGGACTTCCAATTTGGATGGACAAGACTAAGAGTCAAGCTTTCAAATGAATAAAGCTCTGTCTGGGTTTTTTGATTAATAATAAGCTGGAGTGGAAGATTGCTGCTATCCTCCGCCTCGGCCCGTGCTACGAGCATTCTGGCAGTTATTGTGACTCAGGGGTGTTGACTCATTTAACTAACATATTCATCCTGCTGTAACCATGGTTTCTGTAAGCAGAATAAATCAATATGTTGATCATTATTATCAGTTTACTAACGGGACTGAGAAGAGAGTCTAATGTTTAATAGACCCATTTAACTGTTTAGTCTGTGGTGCAGTTGAAGGTGCTATATTATTTTTTCTTTTGAATTTTATGCTTAAATAGATTTTTGCTGGTTATTGGTGGTCTGGAGCAGGCACGTCTCTACGGGATGGGGTAATGAGGGATGGCAGTGGGATAGAAGAACTCTGCTTCCTGTCCCCCACCTGGATAGTCACGGTTTGGAGGATTTAAGAAAATGGCCAGATTCTAGAAATGAGAGCTGCTCCATCCAAAGTGGGATGGATGCCGCTCTCCTACAAGACCAGGTTTTCCCCAGAAGCTTTGCCAATTATCTATGAAGCCCACCTAATTTTTTGGACACCACTCAGACAGCCAGCAATTCAGGGAGAACATGCGGCTAAACATGTCACTCCCGGTCTGATTGGAGGGCCCAGAGAAACTACAGAGTCCGACATTGTTTTTGCAAAGTTACACACCGATTCAATTTAATTTTAGTGACCTCCAATTGGCGTAACCGGGTGTCATTACTGCCGACGTGAATTACAATCTTACCAATTTACGCTTAGCCTTTGCCAGCATTTCAAATTTCCTCAATGCCTGCTCTGGCCCCCAGAAGACAATTGACTATGGTTGCTGGTGTGTGCTAACTTCACATTTCTCAAACAGAGTCGCCAATAACCAGAGTTGTTCCTCGTCGGTGTGGTCGCCGAGTGGGAAAATGGTTAGAGATGTGAACGGGTTGCGGTGGTACGGGGCTTCTGTTTAGGACTTCTTCCTCCTCACAGTCACCCAGTCGGTCTGCTTTCCCGCTGCTCGGGATCTGCTGGAGGACAGCTAATGGCGGCTACGCTACCTTGGTCCGCACTGACTACAGGGTCCTGGCTAGCTGTAGGATTTTCCACGGGCGGAGCCGAGTCTCCCATTCGCCCCGCCTGGCCTCCAAGCTACGAATAAGCTACACTTATACAAGAACCATTACTGCTAAAGGAGACCGAGGAATAACTAAACATTTCACACCCAGAGCAGAAAAGTGCGGAGACAGGAGAAGCCACCATGCTAAACCGTCTAAGAGCTAGTAGCTGTGCTAAGCTAGCGGATTCCTTAAAACACACAAAGTGAATAATGTGTAAATAATTTAGAGGTGATTTCAGCAGAGGAGTGCTTACTTGCTTAGGGAGTGCCTACTGGTGGTTTGCTGTCACTGCGGTATTGTATCACTTCTTGTTCCGGAGCACAGCGGTGTTTTGCTGTATCTGTTAGCTTTTAATCTGTGCAGTTAGATTGATCTAGATAATGATTTGTTTCACAGTGCAATCTTCACGTGCCTTAAATAAAGCACTCCCTGCTGATCACCTCTAAATTATTTACACATTATTCACTTTGTGTGTTTTTAGGAATCCGCTAGCTTAGCGCAGCTACTAGCTCTTAGCCGTTTAGCATGGTGCTTCTCCTGTCTCTCCCGCACTTTTCTTCTCTGGTGTGAAATGTTTAGTTATCCTCAGCCTACTTTGCAGTAATTGTACTTGTAATAGTGTAGCTTATTCGTAGCTTTGGAGGCCAGGCTGGGCGAATTGGAGACTCAGCTCTGCACCGTGGCAAATTCTACAGCTAGCCAGGCCCCTGTAGTCGGTGCGGACCAAGGTAGCTTAGCCGCCGTTAGTTCCCTTCCAGCAGATCCGAGCAGCCGGGAAAGCAGGCCGACTGGGTGACTGTGAGGAGGAAGCGTAGCCTAAACAGAAGCCCCGTGTACACCGCCAACCCGTTCACATTTCTAACCGTTTTTCCCCACTCGGCGACACACCCGCCGAGGATCAAACTCTGGTTTTTGGCGACTCGTTTTTGAGAAATGTGAAGTTAGCGACACCAGCAACCATAGTCATTATCTTCCGGGGGCCAGAGCAGGCGACATTGAAGGAAATTTGAAACTGCTGGCTAAGGCTAAGCAAATTTGGTAAGATTGTAATTCACGTCGGCAGTAATGACACCGGTTACGCCAATCGGAGGTCACTAAATTAACATTGAATCGGTGTGTAACTTTGCAAAACATTGTCGGACTCTGTAGTTTTCTCTGGGCCCTCCCAATCGGACCGGGAGTGACATGTTTGCCGCATGTTCTCCCTGAATTGTTGACTGTCTGAGTGGTGTCCAAAAAATGAGGTGGGCTTCATAGATAATTGGCAAACCTTCTAGGGAAAACCTGGTCTTGTTAGGAGAGACGGCATCCATCCACTTTGGATGGAGCAGCTCTCATCTCTAGAAATCGGCCAATTTTCTTAAATCCTCCAAACCGTGACTATCCAGGTTGGGACCAGGAAGCAGAATTTTGTCTTACCACCTCTCTGCAGCTTCTCTCCCCCTGCCATCCCCTCATTACCCCATCCCCGTAGAGACGGTGCCTGCTCCCAGACCACTAATAACCAGCAAAAATCTATTTAAGCATAAAAATTCAAAAAGAAAAAATAATATAGTACTTTCAACTGCACCACAGACTAAACAGTTAAATGTGGTCTATTAAACATTAGATCTCTCTCTTCTAAGTCCCTGTTAGTAATTGATATAATAATTGATCAACATATTGATTTATTCTGCCTTACAGAAACCTGGTTACAGCAGGATGAATTGTTAGTTCAAATGATTTAAACCCCCGAGACACACTAACTGTCAGAACGCTCGTAGCACGGGCCAGGCGGAGGATTAGCAGCAATCTTCCACTCCGGCTTATTAATTAATCAAAAACCCAGACAGAGCTTTAA
The DNA here is from genome assembly GCF_902500255.1 of Thalassophryne amazonica. NCBI lineage: Eukaryota > Metazoa > Chordata > Actinopteri > Batrachoidiformes > Batrachoididae > Thalassophryne > Thalassophryne amazonica. The sequence goes on along the minus strand of NC_047104.1, from coordinate 116,837,547 downwards.
TTCATTTGAAAGCTTGACTCTTAGTCTTGTCCATCCAAATTGGAAGTCCCAAAAACCAGTTTATTTGTTTGCTCTATCATCCACCTGGTTGTTACTGTGAGTTTCTCTGTGAATTTTTGGACCTTTTGTCTGACTTAGTGCTTAGCTCAGATAAGATAATTATAGTGGGCGATTTTAACATCCACACAATGCTGAGAAAGACAGCCTCAACACTGCATTTAATCTATTGTTAGACTCGATTGGCTTTGCTCAAAATGTAAATGAGTCCACCCACCACTTTAATCATACCTTAGATCTTGTTCTGACTTATGGTATGGAAATTGAAGACTTAACAGTATTCCCTGAAAACCCCCTTCTGTCTGATCATTTCTTAATAACATTTACTCTGATGGACTACCCAGCAGTGGGGAATAAGTTTAATTACACTAGAAGTCTTTCAGAAAGCGCTGTAACTAGGTTAAGGATATGATTCCTTCTTTATGTTCTCTAATGCCATATACCACACAGTGCAGAGTAGCTACCTAAACTCTGTGAGTGAGATAGAGTATCCGTCAAGTTTTACATCCTCATTGAAGACAACTTTGGATGCTTAGCTCCTCTGAAAAAGAGAGCCTTAAATCAAAGTGCCTGACTCCGTGGTATAACTCACAACTCGCAGCTTAAAGCAGATAACCCGTACGTTGGAGAGGAAATGGCGTTTCACTAATTTAGAAGATCTTCACTTAGCCTGGAAAAAGTCTGTTGCTCTATAAAAAAAAGCCCTCCGTAAGCTAGGACATCTTACTACTCATCACTAATTGAAGAAAATAAGAACAACCCAGGTTTCTTTCAGCACTGTAGCCAGCTGACAAAGAGTCAGAGCTCTATTGAGCCGAGTATTCCTTTAACTTTAACTAGTAATGACTTCATGACTTTCTTTGCTAATAAAATTTAACTATTAGAGAAAAATTACTCATAACCATCCCAAAGACATATCGTTCTCTTTGGCTGCTTTCAGTGATGCCGGTATTTGGTTAGACTCTTTCTCGATTGTTCTGTCGAGTTTTTTCATTAGTTACTTCCTCCAAACCATCAACAGTCTATTAGACCCCATTCCTACCAGGCTGCTCAAGGAAGCCCTACCATTATTAATGCTTCGATCTTAATATGATCAATCTATCTTTATTAGTTGGCTATGTACCACAGGCTTTTAAGGTGGCAGTAATTAAACCATTACTTAAAAAGCCATCACTTGACCCCTATCTTAGCTAATTATAGGCCAATCTCCAACCTTCCTTTTCTCTCAAAAATTCTTGAAAGGGTAGTTGTAAACAGCTAACTGATCATCTGCAGAGGAATGGTCTATTGAAGAGTTTCAGTCAGGTTTTAGAATCCATCATATTACAGAAACAGCATTAGTGAAGGTTACAAATGATCTTCTTATGGCCTCAGGCAGTGGACTCATCTTTGTGCTTGTTCTGTTAGACCTCAGTGCTGCTTTTGATACTGTTGACCATAAAATTTATTACGATTAGAGCATGCCATAGGTATTAAAGGCACTGTGCTGTGGTTTGAATCATATTTATCTAATAGATTACAATTTGTTCATGTAAATGGGGAATCTTCTTCACAGACTAAGGTTAATTATGGAGTTCCACAAGGTTCTGTGCTAGGACCAATTTTATTCACTTATACATGTTTCCCTTAGGCAGTATTATTAGACAGCATTGCTTAAATTTCATTGTTACACAGATGATACCCAGCTTTATCGATCCATGAAGCCAGAGGACACACACCAATTAGCTAAACTGCAGGATTGTCTTACTGACATAAAGACATGGATGACCTCTAATTTCCTGCTTTTAAACTCAGATAAAACTGAAGTTATTGTACTTGGCCCCACAAATCTTAGAAACATGGTGTCTAACAATCCTTACTCTGGATGGCATTACCCTGACCTCTAGTAATACTGTGAGAAATCTTGGAGTCATTTTTGATCAGGATATGTCATTCAATGCGCATATTAAACAAATATGTAGGACTGCTTTTTTGCATTTGCACAATATCTCTAAAATTAGAAAGGTCTTGTCTCAGAGTGATGCTGAAAAACTAATTCATGCATATTTCCTCTAGGCTGGACTATTGTAATTCCTTATTCAGGTTGTCCTAAAAGTTCCCTGAAAAGCCTTCAGTTAATTCAAAATGCTGCAGCTAGAGTACTGACATGGACTAGAAGGAGAGAGCATATCTCACCCATATTGTCCTCTCTTCTTTGGCTTCCTGTTAATTCTAGAATAGAATTTAAATTCTTCTTCTTACTTATAATGTTTTGAATAATCAGGTCCCATCTTATCTTAGGGACCTCATAGTACCATATCACCCCTAGAGCGCTTCGCTCTCAGACTGCAGGCTTACTTGTAGTTCCTATGGTTTGTAAGAGTAGAATGGGAGGCAGAGCCTTCAGCTTTCAGGCTCCTCCTCTGGAACCAGCTCCCAATTCAGATCAGGAAGACAGACACCTTCTCTACTTTTAAGATTAGGCTTAAAACGTTCCTTTTTGCTAAAGCTTATAGTTAGGGCTGGATCAGGTGACCCTGAACCATCCCTTAGTTATGCTGCTATAGACTTAGACTGCTGGGGGTTCCCATGATGCACTGAGTGTTTCTTTCTCTTTTTGCTCTGTATGCACCACTCTGCATTTAATCATTAGTGATTGATCTCTGCTCTCTTCCACAGCATGTCTTTTCCTGGTTCTCTCCCTCAGCCCCAACCAGTCCCAGCAGAAGACTGCCCCTCCCTGAGCCTGGTTCTGCTGGAGGTTTCTTCCTGTTAAAAGGGAGTTTATCCTTCCCACTGTTGCCAGTGCTTGCTCACAAGGGGTCGTTTTGACCGTTGGGGTTTTTCGGTAATTATTGTATGGCCTTGCCTTACAATATAAAGCGCCTTGGGGCAACTGTTTGTTGTGATTTGGCGCTATATAAATAAATTGATTTGATTTGATTTAGTTAAGGCACTTGAAGATTACACTGTTGAAACAAATCGTAATCTAGTTATCTAGATCAATCTAACTGTGCAGATTAAACAGCTAACAGATACAGCAAAACACCGCTGTGCTCTGGAACAGGAAGTGATACAATACCGCAGTGAGAGCCAACCACCAGTAGAGGCCCTATATATATATATATATATATATATATATATATATATATATATATATATTTATATTTTTTTTTTTTTGGAGACTGATAGGTAGGACCACTGATTGGTAATGAGGTACAATGTCTGAAATGGGAAAGGGCTATTGTATTTGTGTCACAGAGATAAACAGTGAACACTGGTGCACGGCTTATGAGTTTTAATGTTGTATTTTAAAGGTCGCAGGCTGACAGAGGGGTTCTCTTTAGTGTTACTGTTTTTATTAAAGTCATTAATTTTCGCGATTGTCTTGATAGTCTTAATCTGATGCCTTGTTTCCATGTCAGTTTTAGCTGGGTTTGTGAAGTGTGAATACAATGTGATGATTCAATAAAATGTTTAAAAATAAAAACTAAAGATTTGACTGACACAAAAAAAGGATTGTGATGTTAGTGTAGTGACAAAAAAAAAAAACAAAAAAAACACTTGAGGGAATGTTAAGTCATTTCCAGTGCAAGATAGTGCAAAAAATTAGTTTCACAGTGGATATAGGTTTCATACATTATTTACATAATATGTATATGTCACAGACATAAACGAGTGAAGCTCTTCAGCATTTCACCATGTCATTTAGGTCCTTCAGACTTTATTTGAGCAAGTGCTTCAGAGGAGCATTGGCATGGCTAAACCTTTCAGCCCCCCAAGACCCACTGCCTTTTTAAGCATTTTTCTTTATTTGCCTCTCACATGCCTGGAAACTCCTCACCATGTCATTTAGGTCCTTCAGACTTTAACCAGTAAAATGGTTCTGGGGAGCATGACCATGACTAAAACCTTTCAGCTTCTGGGGGGGCTCCAGACCCCCTAATTACAGTCATCTTAACCTCCTTCCACTTTAAGCATTAGTTTTAATGTAGATGTAAATTAATATTCAAAGTTGTCAGCTAGTTGACAGTAGGGCTGTACAATATGGCCAAATTATCGTATCTCAATATTGTCATATCGATATGATAAAAGATTGACTATGATTTCACACAATGTGCAGTAACAGTGAAAAATTAAACATTCTCAAACAAAACAGTAATAATACCACACTCAATTTGCACTCATCATAAGGTTATCCTAACCTTATGATGAGTGCCTCCAAAAGTATTGGAACATTTGGTATTTCACACATATTATGTTAGAAGATTAAAAAGAAAATAAGATTATAAAATCAAAACTTCACTGTGCATTGTGTATAGAATCACTACCATGACCGCTCCAAGAGCGCAGCCCGCATTCTTGTGCCTTGCGCCACAGCAACCAATGTGGCATCTACTCTTCTTTTTAATGTCTAGGTTCGTCTACCATTGGTTTGTGGCTTTTTGTGGCTTTTTACGACAAAGAAAACAGCATCATAGGAACAAAACCAAATACGTGGGCTGTCAATAAGTACGGCCCTTTTATTTTTTTCAAAAACTATATGGATTTCATTCATATGTTTTTACGTCAGACATGCTTGAACCCTCGTGCGCATGCGTGAGTTTTTCCACGCCTGTCGGTGACGTCATTCGCCTGTGAGCACAGCCTTGTGGGAGGAGTCGTCCAGCCCCTCGTCGGAATTCCTTTGTCTGAGAAGTTGCTGAGAGACTGGCGCTTTGTTTGATTCAAAATTTTTTCTAAACCTGTGAGACACATCGAAGTGGACACGGTTCGAAAAATTAAGCTGGTTTTCAGTGGAAAATTTTAACGGCTGATGAGAGATTTTGAGGTGATACGTCGCTTAAGGACTTCCCACGGTGCGAGACGTCGTGCAGCGCTCTCAGCCGCTGTCGTCAGCCTGTTCAAGCTGAAAACCTCCACATTTCAGGTTCTATTGATCCGGGACGTCGTGAGAGAACAGAGAATTTCAGAATCGGTTTCAGCATTTTATCCGGATATTCCACTGTTAAGGAGATTTTTTTAATGAAAGACGTGCGGACGGGTCCGCGCGTCGGGACGCAGCCGCCGTGACGCTCCGCCACAGGAAAAACCTCTGTTGAAAGCCTTAGGACAATTGGAACATGTCCTGCCTGTTAAACAATTTCTCATATACTCACTCCACTGAAAGCCATCAAAAGCCGCCTGTTTTACAAATGGTTATCAACACGGAGGTGTTTTTTCCTGTGCCGCCGCACCGCACCGGCTGCGTCCCGACGCGCGGACCCGTCCGCACGTCTTTCATTAAAAAAATCTTTAACAGTGAATATCCGATAAAATGCTGAAACCGACTTCTTCTGAAACTCTCTGTTCTCTCACGACGTCCTGGATCACTAGAGCCTGAAATGTGGAGGTTTTTCGCTTGAACAGGCTGATGACGCTGCCTGAAACAGCAACCAAGCATTAAAGTTAAAAAGTGAGTGAATGATGGTGATGATGATAAAAAATATTGCAATATTAAAAATATATAAGGGTTAAAAATGTAATCAATAAATAGATAAAATACTTCCCATAGCATAGAGGAATGAAACTTGGCACAGTTATTAGCCTTTTTCTACATAGGAACCACCCAGAGTTACATTTCTCCCATCGTTTGATGCAGCTCTGGAGACCGTTTTTGTACAACACCCCAGGTTGGTCCTCCAACCACGATGTGACTTCAGAAATCAAGGCTGCATCATCTGGGAAATGCTTTCTTTCAAAAACAACTTCATGGCTGGGAAGAGTGAAAGTCAGAGGGTGCAAGGTCAGGAGAGTAGGGGGGATGGGGGAGGAGTTCATAGCCACACGCCTGTGCTTCTGATCTGGCCATGCGAGTTGTGGACTGAGTGTTGTCCTGCAGGAGGAGGATGCCTTTGCTGATCTTGCCCCGCCTCTTGATTTTGATAGCTTCTCTTAATTTCCTCAAAAGTGAAGCATAATAGGCTCCTTAATTGTGGTACCCAAGGAAATCTGTCATCACTACTCCGTCCTGGTCCCAGAAGACTGTGAGCATGACCTTGCCAGCGGAGGGCTACACCCTTGCCTTCTTTGGAGGAGGTGAGTCAAGGTGCTTCCACTGCATTGACTGGGCTTTGGTCTCTGGATCATAGTGATGGACCAGGTTTCATTCTGTAATCAGTCTTTTGAAAAACTTTGACTCATCTTCTTGGCACATCTCCAAATTCATCCTTGAGCACTCGATGCGTTCTTGCTTCTGGAAAGGTGTGAGCAACCTGGGAATCCATCTGGCAGACACCTTATGCATATGCAAATGGTCATGAATGATAGTTTCCACAGACCCTGTACTAATCTTGACCTCTTGGGCTATTTGAAGAATAGTTATGCGTTGATCTTCCAAAATGGCAGCCTCAACTTGACGGACAGATGCCTCATCAATGGCAGAAGGGGGGCGACCAGATCTGGGAGCTGTTTCCACAGAGTTCCGAGCATGTTTGAATTCACAATGCCAGCGTTTTACAAGGTCATATGATGGGGCATTATCACCATAAGTTACTTTCATTTCATCAAAAGTCTCCCGTGGTGTGCGTCCTTTCAAATACAAAAACTGGATCACTGCTCGACACTCAACAGGCTCCATTTCACACTTGACTCCATTCAAGCACCTGTAAATCAGAAACCACAATTAGTTCAAAGCTGTAATTTGCCACTTAATCCATAGAGATATAATAATTGCACATGCAACAAACAACTGGAAGTGGGTCAGGGGCATTACTTATTGAACACCCCTCGTATTGCACATTGCCCATGTAGGGTGTCAGGGGGCAACAACTGCCAACTATGCACAAAATTCTGAAAACCTGAAGCTTGTGTACCAACATCGTGACTTCAAACTGCTCAACTTTAAGTACAGTTTTTGGCCTGACTCAGATATGGACAGAGGTGGAAAACCCAGGCATCAGTGAGTAAAAATTGCACGCCGTATCACTTGTACCCAAGCACATAAGAGGTGATTTCACTAATTAGTTAATTTGCCTGCCTGAAGAGTTGAAATGACTAGAATCAGCTGGTTTAGTGGGGGTATGGGACAACTATGTGCTTTTACTCTTTGAAGCCAAGGTGACGTACCTCTGCATATCTTTGGAAATCACAGTTGTGGAAATCTCTAAACAAAAATTGCATCATTTAGTACACGTTTTTCAACTAGGAACATTGGCCTACCTGGATTACCACTTATCCTCACTCATGGTGAATTTGTGCAAACTCAGTTGGAAGAATGCTTAAATCATGTGTCAGAGTATAAACGAGGTCTAAACACTTTGAGTTGCAGTAATGATTAAATATTTACTTTGTTTCCATTTTGTGTGTGCTGATGTTCTTTGTAGTATTTCTCATTGTACTAACATAGCTGAATGAATTTTGCTCTGTACTATGTATAATCAACCTGCAATGTTTGTGTTGCATATGTATTATGATAAAGGAAATTTATTTTCACACACTCGTAAGCATTTGAACATATACATGTATACACACACACACACACACATATATATGCCAGTTTAATGTTTAACGCTTTAAGTGGTTACTGGGATGATCAGCTGTAATTACATGTGTTCCCACACGAGGGCAAAGCTACTGAATACTGTGTTAGAAATATAAGCAGAAGAAGAAGAAACAGCAAGACGTGTAACGCTGGCAGCTGCAGGTTTGGTGATTAAAACGGCCGCCGTTTTTCTCTTTTCTGCAAACATATGTACTTATGTCTCCATATACATTTCTACACGCTTTACTTTTTCTTGTCCCCCCCTTTTTAATATTGTTATATTTAAGTAAATATTGGAGGAGTGGGGTACAATTAGTTATACCTAACAGCTAACATTATCTTATCTAGCCGGCCTTAGCAATGTTCATCGTAGCTTACAAAAATTGGTTCTTTTGTGTTTGATAACAATCTTCTCCTGTGATGTCTGATCCTTCTTATGTCTTATTACTTATTATATTATATACCTTTTTCTTGAGCTGCTTGGGTGGGTAGGGAGAGTTCCCATGGGATAAAAAAAACTTTTCAACCTACCATCCCTGGTTCTCAAGACCAGGCACCAAAGTGGCTCTACTCTACTCTTTTCTACTCTCCTATTTTACTCTTCCTTTTTAGATATTTAGATATACCTTTGTATACTGGCATAGTTCCACCTTAGAATTAGAATATAATATATAAGATATACCTTACTGAATTTTCATGTAACATGGCCTCATGAAGCCAAACCATACATGAACACTGACAGGCGGGTTGGTTAGGACACAAATGCAAGGCTCACAAACACAGGTCTAGTTGAAAAACTTTAGTGGTGTGGTAAGCAAAGGTCAGTACACTGGAAGGCAGTCCAAAAAACACAGAGCAGTAATATAATCATCAGGTTAAAGCAAGGTTGGAACAAACGGGCAGGAGGTCGAAAACAGGATGAAGCAGGCAGGACTATGGAATACAAAACCAAGAGATGGTAAGAAGTCACAGGGCACATCAATCTGGTGAAGAAACAAAGTAGAATGCAGTATACACCCAAGTGATGAGCTGCAAATTGCAAGCATGTGAGCGTGGAAAGCACCAGAAGGAGGGCGTGACCAGGGAGAGAGAGAGAGGGAAACACCCACCACCAAGAGAGACAGAAACACCCAAGCAGGAAAAAGTCCAACAAGAAAATAAATGAACAGGAAGGCAACCAACAGACAAAAACAGATCAAGGCAAATAAATAAAACCAGATCAAACACACCCCCTGACAAACACTTTTGATAGTTGTGTTTAGCATTCATCACATCAGTGTTTAGTGGATGCGCTGTGAGATATCAGTATATACTTGCTGAAGGTATCTGTTTTGAGAAGAGAGAACACAGTTTTGAATGCTGTGTTTAATATTTGCAAGAGATTTGTGGAGTTTTCACAAATCTGTTAATTCTTCCCCAGTTCTTTCTGTAATACTGCCCCTTACAAAGCACAAACTCAAACTATTCCGCACTTTTAAATTTAATCAAAGTCACAGCAAAAATAATCAGGCCTGGGCCCTGCAAGAACTTCTCTTACAGACAAGATCCGCTCTTACAGAACCCTGGACAATGGATTCAAGCAGTTTTTATACAGGATTACATATGCGTAACAGAGGCGGACCTTATTTCGCAAAATCCTTCTCTTATTGGCCCCCATGGGCATTCAAGGGAGGTCCATCCCCTGCCCCAGGACCACGCAATAACGGGAGACATGATTTAATTGTAACCTAACTCTCTTTATCCTAAGTCGTACAAACCGGTTAAATCCAGTTCTACATGCACATACCAAGAAAGAACAAAGGAAAGTGAGAATAAGAATGAAACTAAAATATAATAACTACCTTAATACCAAAAGAAATGCAGAAAACAAAGAAAACCATAATTAAACACAGAAATATATCTAACAAATCTGTGTTTTGAATTTTTAGAAATTGAGCCACAGTTTCTAAAAATGTGTTAAATGTTTAGGGAGAAACTGTTAATGAAACTGAAGCTTTCCAGAAGCAATCTTTGTGAGGACCAGTGTCTAGACAATATATGAATCTGATGACATTCAGTGAAGGCAGACATAAGTGGAAAAATGGTGCGAGCACAAATGCTGTACAAAATGGCATTCGAACAACGTTCGTGCAATTCATGCTGCATTCAACCTGCACTCTGGGTAGTTGGCCTGGATTCGGATGCTGCTGCACTCCGAATTGCACAAATCATTCGAGCCGGTTTCGTACCACATTGTGGGTATTTGTACGGTATTCGTACATGGCTGTACAAATGTCTGTCCTGTACGAATGCAGTTTGAATTCTGTTTGTTTTTCCAATTCATGTGATTCGTACAGCATTCGTGCTCTAGTGTGACAGGGCCTAATGTGTTTGAGTAAACACATCAACACAATGCATCAAGACAATGCTTGACAACCAAAACATGGGTATTTAAACTATTCTGATGCACCCTTCACAAATCTCACTGAGGTTTTTTTTGTTTTGTTTTTGTTTAATGACATTAAAAGCTGTCAGAGCTCTGAATAGAAAATCTAGCAGGAGCAGCAAAGACAACAGAAACATAAGCAACTGTAATTACATCCACCAAGGACACAATAAAATCACTTGCATTTATTTGTCTGTCTGTTAGCAGCATTAAGTTAAAATTACCTGACAGATTTTTACGAAATTTTACAGATAGGTAATAGGCCTTGGAAGAACCCATTAAATTTTGGAGTTGATCTGGATCTGGATCCAGATTCTGGATCAAGTTTCACTTTATATAGGCTTTGAAGGATTACTGTTCGCAAGATTACGTCAAAACTACCGCATGGATTTTGGTGAAAATTTCAAGACAGACAAATATTAGGCCATGGAAGACTCCATTAAATTTTGTAGGTGATCTGGACCCAGATTCTGAATCAAGGTTCACTTTATCTAGGCTTTGAAGCATTACGTCAAAAATACTTCACTCATTCTCACCAAATTTTCACCATGGATACATATTAGGCCATAAAAGACACCAATAAATTGTGGAGGTGATCTGCATCCAGATTCTGGACCAAGATTTCACTTTATATAGGCTTTGAAGGATTACATCAAAACTACTTCACAGATTCTCACCAAATTTTCATCACAGATAGATATTAGGGCATGGAAGACGCCACTGAATTTTGGAGGTGATCCAGATCTGGATTAAGATTCATTTTATATAGTCTTTGAAGGATTAGATTTTATGGCATGGAAGATTCCATTAAATTTTGCAGGTGATCCACATACTGATTGGTGGACGTCAGAAATCTCTGATTGCTCTTGTTGATATTTAGCATTCACAAATAAACAAATGGGGCAAACTTGTCCCAAACGACTGGGAGGATTTGGGATCTTTGTGACACCATGTCTTTCTGATGTCATATGGGAATTCAACGCAAGCTTGCACAACAACGCAACACTAAAACGTACAAAACTTTTTCCTTATTGAATAACAATCTCTCCACAAAGTTTTGTCCACTTTTTTTTATTATTATTAAATTAAGCTTCTGAATTCAGACAGACAAAACAAACAGCCAAGACCAATCACATACTGTAACCTCTGCCAACTGGCAGAGGGAAAAGAAAAATTTAAGTGGAACATTTTACAGCAGAAGTGATGAGAGCATCAACCATTACACCCTTAGGGTGCAGCATTTTACAGCTCTTTGCAGCCCACATTATGCCTGTAAATTATTGATAATCCCATCCTACATAAATCCCATTTCATGTTCATGTTTCGTGCTTTCAGAAATTATGAAACAGGGTGTTGGCAATAAACAGGAAGAGATATCAGGTAATGATCAAATGCAGGTTTAGTGAAAATTTCTATCTTTTAACACTAGAAAAAAAATCCAATTTTTAAAATGTACTTTTTCCAATTAAACATGACTCACGAAAATTCAAAGGACACCTGGAGTGTCAACCCAGTCTCACGGCATGTCATAATTCAGCAGCAAGAAATATACATTAATCTGTTGGTTTGTGATGTTGTGATGAAAAGCGCCTCATTTTCATCACGGCAGCATGAATTCATTCTAATTCATTCTGTGATGGCTGCACGAAATTAAAAGTGAAGCGGGGAGGCCAGGAGTGGTTATGGTTAGGGTTGGGGCAAGGAGTAGGGTTAGTAATAGTGAGTTAAAAAAAACCCTGTCACAAAAACTTGGCTCATTTCATGATGGGAGCACGAAAAAAAAAAAAAAAAAATGTGAGACTGGGCTGGGAGTGTGGACTTCCACCCATGCAATATTAACCCACAGCTCTTCAGAGTGATAAAGTTGACCTTATGGGGAGTCAGGTCTCACTCTGTTCCAGCAGTCAGTGTAGTGGTACTCAAAAAGACAAACCAAACCACAAACTGAACTGATACAGTCACCAAACAAATATAAACTGCTTCAGTAGTGGGAGACACATTAATAGAACCAGATTCCCCAAGCAAGATATTACAGAAAGTTACCTCATACAGCACATCTCAAGAAACTAAAATTCCATTAAAGATACATAGACAAACTCTGCCTTTGACACACTGTTGCTTCTCGAAGAGACATTTCTTAACTCTCATGTTGTGTGTTGGGGGGTGTGGCTGGATGTTTTGGTGTTCTTTTCTTTTCTTTGCTCCTCAGGTGGCATGGAAACTGATTTGTCTGTGGAGAAGGTGCTGGCTGAGGAATCCTCACCCTCATCAACATCATGTGAGGCACCTGTGAATGGTGCTCACATGCAACCTTAAAGACTTTCAGCTGAAGCAGATAATTGGATGGCGTTCTGCTTTTAAGGCATGTGTGATTCAAGCAGAACTGCTGGGAACTCGACCTTGTGATGTTCGTTTGTGAGATGCTGAGGACCGCACCTGGGTTTGACACATCGAGCCCATGAAGCAAGGAAGGGTGAGGACACATGCTGTCAGCACACATTAAAGGTAATTAAGTATTTGACTAATTGTTGATAGTAACTTGGTGTTTTGTTACATAGTATACTTGAATTGTGATGAGAATTGTGCAGCTTGCTTCTCACTGCTGTGGCGTGCAAGATAAGTGATCCTCCACTTGTTGTGAGAAGCTGCTCATTTGCATAAAGATAAAAAGTACAGACCTGAATGTGTTGCTGATAGCGTGTGTCTTTTGAAAGATATTGTTGTAACTGCTGACTTACCTCACATCTTCTTTGCTTCACAGAGAGTCAGTTTGTCGTGTCCACCTGGGGGGTGTTTGTCTGGTGGTAGTGGGTCCAGGAGCGCCGGACTTCTCTCCTTGCGGGCGCTGGAGAGCGTGCCAGCAGTCACTCCTCCAGAAGGACGTTGGTTTTGGTTTTGTACATTTTATTTAGGCACAGGTGAAAAATAAATTGTTTTTGTTGTTGGAACCGCTTTCTGGTTATTTTAGCGCTGGGTTCTGTCTGACGCAGGTTCGCTCCTCAATCCGCGTCGACACATAACTTCTCAGGTGTCTTCAGACCCTTCTGTGCAGCAGTTCCCAAAGGACAGACTTATTTTCATCGAGATACACAGTGGTTCACCAGATTTTACTTAATTCTCACAGCAGAAGTTTATTCAGTGTCAGTACCAAGCAGCACAAAGCAGACATCAGGACGTTCTTCCACCCAGTGCACAGAACCCCACAGCCTAATACCAGATGCTATGCTAGTTAACACTTGCCCCAGGCTTAGTTTTCATTATTTAAAGAATATGGTACCAATATTCTATAAATGTTCAATTCAGTTTTATTATGTTTAGGCAGTGTCAAATCCAAACAAAGTTGACCCAAGACATTTCACAAAATCAGGTTTCAACATCAGCAGAACCACTTCGGTTGGGCGGCCACCCGCTATGGCTAAAACACAACACAACAGTTAAAATCTAAACAATTAGGCTAAGCAGGACAAATAAAAGCTAGTTAAAAGACAACAAACAATAACATGGTACAAAACAGTAAAATAATGCAATAATAATATAGAAATATAAATGTTATGCACATAATGAATGTTTAGAAGTTCAAGGGTACAAATCTTTCACAGAATTAAATATTCATTCCATTGAAAGAATGAAGAAAAACATGCATTAATTGTTTTATATAATGGCTAAAATAGATCCTTGTTACTTGATATTTTATTCATTTATAAACAACAGAAAAAGTATAGTAGAGAAGCTTGAATCTTCGACTGGACTGGGTTGCTTGACGCGAGGACGTTTCACTTCTAATCGCAGAAGCGTCCTCAGCTAAATTTCTTGCTCTAGTAGTCTGACTTCTGTCTTGACTCTTGTATAATTCTGACAATGTAGTCCATGATGCCATGCACTAACTTTGTGTGCTTCCTCTCAGCGAAAAATCACATCAGAAATTTGTCCAGCTTTTTATCCTGACTTCATCCTCTTCATCCAAGCAGCTCTTCACGCCTCCAGATGGCTTACAGAATAGTGGATTTGTTTTTTATTATTTTTTTTAGCTCGTGCACCTCGTCAGCAAAACAAGTTTCCCATGTTTAATTAAACGCCACCCCCACTAGTGGGCTGTGGTCACAGCCTGCAATGATACAAAATGTATGGAACCAAATTTGCACGGTAAATGAAACCAAATTGCACACTAATTGCGATGTAACACAAATGGGACGAATGATCCATGTCACGTGACATACAGAGCACCAATCAAATGACAAGGATCCACTCCACTATAGAAAGATTAATATGAGCGAAGCGTCGCACAGTGGCACGAAGCTCACTCATGGTACAGGGCGTCCTAAACAGGAAGTGCCAATTTTCAAATCCACAGTAAAACAAGAAATGTTCAAATGTCAAACACGTCCTGATGACAGATGAGATCCCATGGAATCTCGCGGGAACTGTGGCAAGCTCACACTCAAACAGGAAGTGCCAATTTATCAGTCACAGTGAAACAGGAAATGTTCAAGTGTCAAACACTTCCTGGCATGGGTGGAGCTAGAGTAGAGGCCGGGGTTTTACTGAACTCTTCTGAAATCTGATTGGACACAGATGATTGACATGTCACAGCACCCCATATCTGGTTGAAAGAGCTGCATTTTCAAATCAGTGAGTCACACTGACTGCTAGGTTCTTCCTGTCCAGTAGTTTGTGCTGTGTACCACAAAAATTTCTAATCCACCTTCATAGAAGAAGAAAAATGTTCAAACGTGTTCAGATTTGAACTGAACACGTTTGAAATATGGACTTCTAATCACACCATACTTATATTGGTGAGTAAATGACCGTATTTTATTCCAGAAATGAGGTCCAGGTTGTTAAAAGCAGCATTTCTCCTTTAATTCGGGTTGGCTTATGTACACGTTTTAACTAACATGCTCTATTGGCTTATTAGTGCAGCAGATAACTGAAACAATCCATCAAATGGTGATACACGCATCAAATTCAGCACAAATACAGCTGGAGCAAAATTAATGGAGCAACTTTAACTTTTGACCCCTGTACAAACTGAAACTGACCTTTGTCACCATTCTTGTTGTGTGGGCCGCCAGAAGAGGAGGTACTGCTGGCCCACCACCAGAGGGCGCCCTGCCTGAAGTGCGGGCTTCAGGCACGAGAGGGCGCTGCCGCCTCAGGAACAAGCCGTGATGACAGCTGTCACCCATCATCCGTGACAGCTGTCACTAATCAACCAACCCACATCTGGAATAAAAGCAGGAAGACACCTCCACCACACTGCCGGGATATCATCTTCATCTAGAGGTAATATCCTCAGCCTTTGTGGTAATACTGAAAATCTGTTTATTGTGAGTGTTTGCAGGAGTACCGGTCCTTTTGTGGAGGCTGTGCAATACTGCACTCTTTTCCTCTGAGGACGCTGCAAGTATTGAGTGAGAGGTGGAGGTGGAATTCCCCCAGGATTGTTGCTGGGTGTTCACACACCCACACTTGACTGTCTTTGCTTTCTGCCAGCAGTACCAGATCCGACACGCTGAGACGGTGGCCACCTGGGGACTTCGGGACTTGGCGGCTCCAGTATTCCTCGGGTTCGGTGGTAGTGGAAATCGTGTGGTTCCGGTTCGTTTCCAGACGGGCGTCTCTTATCGTCGAGCCTGCCCACACGACACCTTTATTGATTGACTTTTGCACATTCTGAAATCTGCTGTGTTTGGTTGTGTCATTCACAACAGTAAAGTGTTATAATTTGACTCCTTCCATTGTCCGTTCATTTACGCCCCTGTTGTGGGTCCGTGTCACTACACTTTCCCAACAATTCTTGTTGCTTTCACCTCGTAACTCCATAATATTCAGTCACAGATTGTCCAAACTATACCTTTTATGGAATCTTTATGATCAGGCAAATAATGTGGTTAACTGATTAACTGATTCCATCTGCTCAGAGTGATATTAATCAGTGAAATCACCTGGTGGAGTCAGTGGCTGCAAAGAAAACCACCCTTTTGGCCCTTTCTGGAACAAGTTTCCACCCCTGATTTAGACCCCTGTGTAATTCTTCAATTGACCCCTACCTGGCTGCCTCATGAAAATTCAAGTGGCAGATCAGTTTTTTTAATAGAGTTAATGTCTATGGGTTATTTGTGTCAGATATGATGTTTGTATCACCATTTGCAGGATTCCACTCTAATTATTCTCTTATCTACTGCACTATATATGTAATGTAAGATGCTGCTCCTCTGTGTTTCTCAATTGCCTTCCAAAGTATTGGAACACTTGGTATTTCACACATTTTAATTTGTTTATTCCATTTCAAATATGTTTTTTTTTCTAAAATGATCTTCCTTAAAAGCAAATCTCTACAACTTGATATAAATTAATTAGAAATATAAAATCTAGCTTCCTGCTGAAGTGGTGTAGAGGAGGATTTTCTTAAAAAAGACCTGAAAGTCCAGCTACAATTTGACAGAAAGTACATTTGAGATGAAAGCCTAGATTTGATGTTTTGGTGAAAGAAACTTTTGTATTTCTTAATAATTGATGTAAATAAAGTCCAAGACATATTCAGTGACTTGGAAATGTTCATGTTTCCATCCCCTGACTTGTCTAAAGAAAACTGGCAATAGTAAGTCCCTTCGGCTGCTCCCTTGTTTGCACTCGGGGTCGCCACAGCAAATCCAAAGTGGATCTGCATATTTAATTGGCACAGGTTTTACGCCAGATGCCCTTCCTGACGCAACTCCACATTACATGGAGAAATGTGGCAGGGGTGGGATTTGAACCCAGAATCTTCTGCACTGAAACCAAACGCATTAACCAAAAGAAAACTGGCAATAAAACTGATTATTATTTACAGGTTCTATCAGGTTTTAGAGATTTGCTTTCAGTTTGAGTTTGAGAAAGATAATTTTAGAAATTTAAATTCTTTAGTTTTTTGTATTTCTTGTATTTAAAATGGCATAAACAAATTAAAATGTGTGAAATTCCAAGCGTTCTGATACTTTTGGAGGGCACTGTGTGCAAAATGAGTGTGGTATTGTTACTGTTTTAAGAATGTTTAATTTTCACTGTTGCTGCACTTTGTGTCAAATCATAGTCATATCGTATATCATATTGATATGAAAATTCAGTAAGGTATATCTTCTATTATACATTCTGAATCTAAGGTGGAACTCTACTAGTGTTTACTAAGGTACACCGAAATATCTTTAAAAGAGAGAGAGAGAGAGTAGAGCCACTTAGGTGCCTGGTCTTGAGAACCAGGGATGGTAGGTTGAAAAGCTTTTTTATCCCATGGGATCTCTCCCTACCCACCTAAGCAGCTCAAGAATATGGACAGCATGTATATAAGTGACATTTACATAATAATTTATATGACAATATTGAGATACGATAATTTGGCCATATTGTACAGCCCTACTGTCAACTAGCTGAAAACTGAATATTAATTTACATCTACATTTAAAAAAAAAATGCTTAAAGTGGCAGGGAGTTAAGAGGGCTGTAATTGGGGGTGGGGGTGTCAGCTGAAAAGCAGAAAAAGAAAAATGCTTAAAATAGTGGCGAGTATGGGGAGCAGAGCCCCCCCAGAAGCTGAAAGGCAAAATAAGGAAAATGCTTAAAAAGATGGGGGGTCTGGGGGAGCGGAGTCCCTGTCCCCCAGAAGCTAAAAGGTTTTAGTCATGCTCATGCTTCCGAGAACCATTTTACTGAAAAAAGTCTGAAGGACCTAAAGGACATAGCTAGATGGTGAGGAGCTTTTCCAAGTATGTGAGAGACAAATCAAAAAAATGCTTAAAAAGGTGGGGGTCTGGGGGGGCGGAGCTCCCCAGAAGCTGAAAGGTTTTTGCTCCCCTGAAGCGTTTACTCAAAATAAAGTCTGAAGAACCTAAATGACATGGTAAGATGCTGACGAGCTTCGCTCATTCATGTCCGCGACATATGCATATTATGTACAAGACAGGTTAAAATTTGGGCAATTAAATAAAACAAGACTGACAAATGTAATATGTAATATTATACAAATAATGAATGTTGATGAGTTCAATGGCAAGAATATTTAATGAGGTGAAAGCTGGAACGTACCATTCAACTCGGCTTTGCTTCATTGAATGGTACGTTCCAGGCATATAAATAATAGTAGTAAAAGCCCCTACAGTCATATTTTGATGAATTACATTGGCTTTTTCTTTTTGTTTTAGGTCTCTGGCTAGAATGGTTAGGAAAAAATAACTTTTGAAATACATTAATATCCAATCAATTTGTATAAATTAGGTATAACATCATAATTATTCCAGAAATAAAGGCAAACCCTTAAATAAGACTTTATTGTTTTTCTAATTGTTTAAATCAGCACATGTAATCTTGTTATAATACATTACATATTTTTTAACACAAGAAGTCATATTACATTGTATTTCCACCACATTCATCATTCCTTTTCCCTTTACATCGGTAGCACTTGGTATTATTATGATGCATCTTGCATAGGTTGTTCATTCTTCTTCAGTGTATTCCAACAGGACACTTTCAGTTTTCCAGAGATGGTTCCCATCTGGTTGCATCCCGAGAAAGGATGAAAGGCAGGTAATGCATTCTCAAGATTTTATCTGATTGCTTCATAGAATGGACCAAGTGCAATACTACTTCTTCATTTACCTCCTGTGCCTACTATCACTGATGTAACAGTGATGATACTTCATACATTGGACTGAAAAACTCTTAATGTACGACCAGGACTAATTCTTACTTTGACAAACCTGTCAAAGAGTTCTTGTCCAGTTTTGTCATGCATGAATATTCCTTCCTTGATTTCAGTTGACATGACAGCCTTTATTATCACATTGAAGAGATCACCTCCTTCCTGAAAGGGGTCGTTAGCCTTAAGTACCTCCTTCAGCTTGCCATTGTTTTCATTATCACATAACTAATGCTTCAGTTAGGATATGACACACTGGCAGTTTTCTCTCTACATCCACAGTTGTGTCGCTTTATTGCAAGTTGACTGAGCTCTGGAGCATTTAGGTACATCTCGTCAAATCATTACAAAAAAAAAAAAAAAAAAAAATTACAGGCAAATATTGTATATATTCAACAAAACAGAGTAAAAAAAGGGGGAAGGAAAAAAAACTGTAAACATTAGAATTTTGGGGATTTTTTTAAGCATTATTTTGTGATATTTGACATGCAGAAACCTGGCAAATGTCAATTTGCTGAGAATTATGCACATCTTTTACTATAATTTCACGCTGAAAAAGGAACTGCTGTATCATTGAGAAAAAACTGACGTACATTTGCATAGGATTTTTAAAAAGTTATTCCAACTTAGTTATTTCAACTTTAATGCCACAAGACCTCTTTAGTTAAGCTGAAATAACTTTGGTAAATGAATACTTAGAAAAATCCATGCAAACTGGTACATCACTTTTTCTCGTTGGAGCCAGCGGTTAATTTTTTAGGAGTGTTGAAATGTGTACGAGTATCCTACAGATGAGTAATGATGTCACAGGGAACTTGCAGAAGATAGCCATGAATGAATGGAAAAAAAAATTGCTGACATCGTTTTTTGGAGTCAGCCACAGCCTAAAAAAATTTCTGCCACAAAACTAATGATCATAAAATTCCCCACAGGATTTTGTTTGTTTGTTTGTTTGATTTGTTTTAGTTATGATTTTTGACATTAGACCTGGACTAAAATCTAAATAATGCTAGAATGGTGAAATGCTATATATTATATGTGTGTGTGGTGTGTGTGTGGGTGTGTACTGTACATGTTGTAATGTGACAAGAAGTATAAGCGTAATGATTATTTTATTTTGTGGCATTTTAAAGGTCAAACATTTCAGTGCTGGTCATATGCCAGCAGCCTTCAGAGAGCCCATAGTATCTTCAGGGACCCCTCACATCCCGGTCACCACCTTTTGAACTTTTACCCACAGGGAGGCATTTCAGGGCAATAAAGAGCAGAACAAACAGACAAAAGAACATTTTATTCAAGAGCTGTTTGCTGCCCTGAACGCTGCAGGAGTAACTTAATGTGCAATATGTTTTATCAGTCTTTTTCTAATTGTGTTTATCTATTTTTATGCGTTTACTGCACTTTAATCTTTGCACTGTCTTGCGGGCTGCTGTTTTGGAATTTTGTTGTGCAAGGACAATAATAAATTCAGTTCAATTCAATTCGATGCCTTCATGTAAAGGTAGAGTGAAACTGTAATATTTCTTTATTGGTTGAGTTCTGTTGAAAATAAACTTCAGCAAACATGCCAATTGACATCTTGGTTCTAGATTCTCTGGAGAATTCTATACTGCTGGAATGACTTTGTGTGAAATGAGCGTTTGGGCATCTTAAATGAGATGCACAAGAACAGGATGGAACATCAGCTATGACATTATGACCCTGTGGCACATTGTTGCAGAGTATGATCCTGCATTCAGGTGCCTTCTTGCTTTTGACCCCAGCAACAAGAAAAACTCATGTATCACCTAGCTGTGGCACATATGGCTGTATTTATGAGGGAAGGATGGAATAGTTGTCTGCCTAGTGGTTGTAATTGTTACCAGGATAGTTCTGTAGTGCAGTGGGCATGGTGATGTGCAGTGTGGGCACAGTCTGTTGTGTGGGCCGCCAGAAGAGGAGGTACTGCTGGCCCACCACCAGAGGGCGCCCTGCCTGAAGTGCGGGCTTCAGACACGGACACAACCGGGAGTGACAGCTGTCACACATCAACTCATGACAGCTGTCACCCATCTTCATTTCATCACTCCATAAAAGCCGGATGTCATCTCCACCTCGCTGCCGAGATATCATCTACCTGTGAAGGTAATACCTCAGCCGTGACTGTGGCCGTGCGCACATTACTTCTCTATTCTGTGATATTGTTTCAGGAGTCTACTCACTGTTGTCGTCTGTCGAGTACGGAGGGGTGACGAAGTGAAGGGTGTTCACTTGTCACACCGAACTACAGAGACAACCAGAGCTGAAGTGTGTATTAGAGGTGGAGGTGACTTTCCACCTTCTGTTTTTGTTACTGGGTGTGCACACACCCACGTTTCACTGTTTGTGCTCCTCGCCAGCAGTACCAGATCCGACAGTCGGGGACGGTGATCACCTGGGAATTTGGGACTTGGCGGCTCCAGTATTCACCGGGTTCTGTGGCGGTGGAAATCGTGTGGTTCCAGCTCTTCTCAGGACAGACGTCTTCTATCCTCGAGCCTGCCCACACGTCACTTTGTGGATTGACTGCTATCAGATTCTGAGATTGTCTGTATATTCGTTGTGCACATTCACAACATTAAATTGTTACCTTTTGGCTCATCTATTGACCGTTCTTTGCGCCCCCTGTTGTGGGTCCATGTCACGACACTTTCCCCAACAGATATCTCGGCCAACGTCATGGATCCCGAGGGGCGTCACCCATCTGTTGGACAGCCAATAGAAGAGCAGGGTGCACAGGCGTCGGCTGGAGGTGTGATTGGTGGGTTGCAGGCACATCCTCACCGCCTTTACCGCTCGGATGGACCTGATGACCGAGCAACACATCATCTTTAATCGCAGGATGGAGGCTCTCACCGCACAGGTGGAAGAGCGCGCTCAGGGCGCTGCTGCAGCTCCTCCTCCTGCCGATCTGGTGCCGAATACAGACATTCCACTGGTCATTCAACGACCCCCCCCACCATCCCCTGAAGCTACATAAGCCCCCCAGAACCGTACGGAGGTTGTGTGGAGACGTGCGCAGACTTTCTTATGCAGTGTTCGCTCGTCTTTGCACAGCGTCCCGTGATGTACTCGTCTGATGCCAGCAAGGTGGCTTACGTGATTAATTTGCTTCGAGGTGAGGCACAGCGCTTGGGCTACAGCGCTTTGGGAACAAAGTTCATGGCTCCTTGCCTCTTATACTGGGTTTGTGAGGGAGCTCAGAACTGTTTTTGATCACCCTAACAGAGGCGAAACCGCGTCTACCGTGCTGCTGTCAATGAGACAGGGGCGCCGGAGCGCAGCCGAATATGCAGTCGACTTCTGCATCACGGCTGCGAGATCCGGCTGGAATATGACTGCGCTCCGCGCCGCCTTCATAAACGGACTGTCGTCGATCCTGAAGGAGCACCTGGTGGCTAAGGAGGAACCGCGGGATTTGGCTGAGCTATCGATTTGGTTATACGATGGACAATCAGTTAGAAGAACGCTGACGTGAGCGAGGCGAAGGGTGCGGTCAGGCACAAGCCGTCCCCCTTCCTCCCAGGTCCGAAAGGGAGCCATCTTCCCCACGCTCCACAGCCACAGCGCTCCGTGTGGCTACAGCTCCCCCTGCTGACGATGCTAGGGACACGAGCAGGGTCACATTCAGACAAAGGAGGCTGGTCCGCGGGGAGTGCTTTCTCTGCGGCTCGAGTGAGCATCAGCAGAGAGACTGCCCCAAACGCCAAAACACAAATGCCCGCCCTTAGAGACTGGGCTGATGGGGGGTCAAAACATTCACGTGGGTCATACTCATTTTCAACACGACTCCCAGTTACAATCCTGAGCGGGGATTTAACCCTTCAAGCCCCAGCACTGGTGGACACGGGGTCAGAAGGGAATCTGCTGGATAGCAGATGGGCAAGGGAGGTAGGGCTCCCTCTAGTGACGCTTTCTTCCCCAGTGAAGGTGCGAGCACTAGATGGCACTCTTCTCCCTTTTATCACACACAAGACACTACCTGTAACCCTGGTAGTGTCTGGGAATCACCGGGAGGAGATTGAGTTTTTTGTAACTCCTTCTACCTCCCGCGTGATTTTGGGCTTCCCATGGATGATTAAACACAATCCCCGGATTGATTGGCCGTCTGGGGTTGTGGCTCAGTGGAGCGAAACCTGCCACCAGGAATTGTTTAGGATCCTCGGTTCCTCCCGGTGTAAACGCTAAGGAGGAGGTTAAAGTCCCTCCCAATCTGACAGCGGTGCCGGTTGAGTACCACGATCTTACTGACGTCTTCAGCAAGGATCTGGCGCTCACCCTTCCCCCGCACCGTCCGTACGATTGTGCCATTGATTTGGTCCAGGGCGTTGAGTTCCCGTCCAGCAGGCTGTACAATCTCTCACGTCCTGAGCGCAAATCAATGGAGACCTACATCCGGGACTCATTAGCTGCCGGGTTGATCCGGAATTCCACCTCCCCAATGGTGCAGGTTTCTTTTTTGTGGGCAAGAAAGATGGCGGACTCCATCCATGCATTGATTACAGGGGGCTGAATGACATAACGGTTCGTAATCGATACCCTTTACCCCTGTTGATTCAGTGTTCACGCCCCTGCATGGAGCCCAAATTTTCACCAAACTGGACCTTAGGAATGCGTACCACCTGGTTCGGATCCGGAAGGGAGACGAATGGAGACGGCATTCAACACCCCATTAGGTCATTTTGAATACCTGGTCATGCCGTTCGGCCTCACTAACGCCCCCGCGACGTTCCAAGCATTGGTAAACGACGTCTTGCGGGACTTCCTGCACCGATTCATCTTCGTGTATCTGGATGACATACTCATCTTTTCCCCAGACCCTGAGACTCATGTCCAGCATGCACGTCAGGTCCTGCAGCGGTTGTTGGAGAACCGGCTGTTTGTGAGGGTGAGAAGTGTGAGTTCACCGCACCTCTTTGTCCTTCTTGGGGTTCATCATCTCCTCCAACTCCGTCGCCCCTGATCCGGCCAAGGTTGCGGCGGTGAGAGATTGGCCCCTCGAGCCTGCCCACACGTCACCTTTGTGGATTGACTGCTATCAGATTCTGAGATTGTCTGTATATTCGTTGTGCACATTCACAACATTAAATTGTTACCTTTTGGCTCATCTATTGACCGTTCATTTGCGCCCCCTGTTGTGGGTCCGTGTCACTACACTTTCCCCAACAAGTTCTGCTAATCTGGTAACCGCTAATTATCAAAGATAATGTTTTCATTATCGGATTAGCTTTTCAGATAACTTTGAAAATCATCATCGGACTAATTATCTTCAGATAAGTTTTGGTCTGATAATGTTTAGACTACTAGTAAACAAAGCTGAATAGTTACAAACATCTGTGAAATCTAAAATCATTTGAGGACCTACCTGTTAAATGTTTTGTAGATGTGTAGTTCTATTCTCCATAAACAGAGGAGAGCTGGTTCTAGAAGAAACCGCTTTATCCTCTGCAGGCAAAGGAGAAATGGTCACAAAAATGAAAAAAAAAAGAGAAAAAGCTAAATTCTTTTGACCCCATACCAGTATGCTGGCAATATCACCCAAATGCATACATTTTTAACTTATGCTAAACCAAATTAATTCCGGACAAGTTATTTAAATAAAGTCACGTCTGAAGTTTTATAAAGTGAAAATATCAGATATGTGTTTACTTTTAAAGTAATGCACTAATTTTGAAGGTTTTAGTGTGGGCATGCTATGCCCAGTGCATTATGGGTACCTCAGTACATTCACAACAGAAGAAATGCATTTGAGACACTCTGATCAGGCTCCACACGGGACAGCATTAAACTCTTTATATACTGTGCCTAAAACTCTCGTGAATATATTATCTGGGTTCATAGACGTTGTTATTGTGTTTGTTTAATGTAAAAATGCCAGCAGAAGCTCCATTATTTTCAATTGGAATCATTGCAATTGATTCCTGTTTGCTATAAGAATCCTGTTTATGTCAAACACTGTCTGTCATCTTTCTTCCAGAGTTTATTGTTATTTAACAACAACAGCCCTTATTTATTTAACAACAGCCCTGTTGTGAATCACTAGCAGTTAGCATTTGCCAGCAGTTAGCATTCGCCAGCGGTTAGCATTCACTAGCGGTTAGCATTCGCTAGCGAGGTTGACCCCTCCCCTCTCTGTTGTTACTTTTTATAGCTGTTTTTTTTCTACCAGTTTAATACTTCTGTTCGTTTTTCAGTTGAACTGCTGTGAATTTTAAGTAATTATTTTTTCTCCTGTGTAAAATCTTAGAAGCGGCTAGCATTTTCGCTAGCAGTTAGCTTGTGTTAGCTATTTTGTACCCCGTCATAATTTTTTCATTTCATTTTTTTACACTCCTGTTAGTTAACTGTTTAGTGTATTTTATAGCTGCTGCGTTTTTACCTGTTTAATACCTCTGTTAGTTTTTCAGTGTAACTGCTGTGAATTTTAATGAATTTATTTGCATCTGTGTGAGGAATGTGTGGTTCTTAGGAGTGGTTAGCTTATCCATTATTGGTTGTTATGTGTCGGACGCAGCTCGGAGAACCGACCAGCGTTTGAAGGACCCAGTATGAAATAAGCAGAGCGCGGTACAAAGGCTAACTGAATTTAATACATAACAGTGATGTGATACAAAACAACAAAAGAGTGTGCGGTCTGGCGTGGTGGTGATATGGTGCGCTCCCAGCAGCGCTAATGGTCCGGAGCCAGAAGCCGTTCGGACCCAAGGACCCCGCCGACACCCCCCAGGTGGCCGCAACAAACCGAGTCTGTGAAAGAAGGAACCATTATGTGAGTCCACACTCTACACACAGAGAGACCACTCAAAGGTGTACATAAACAGCAAACACTTCCTGGCTTAATTACTAATCAGCTTCCCAACCTGCAGGCATGGAACATCCAGTTCACAAAACTCCACTGCAGTGGAAGCCGATACATGACTAACGTACAGCTCAATATAATAAGGTGTGAGGGACACCACATTTACTGACTGTATAAACGTTAGTCACAAAATCTAACGTACCTCAGGAAGTGTGCTGACGAGCGTGAGACCTCACCCCCTCCTCTTTCACAGACCGTGCATCAAACCCTGGACGTTCTCTGCATCCACTGATGATGAGATGGCTCCCGAGACGATGATCTCACCCGTCTGGTCACAAGGTCGAGTCTCTGGCAAATACACACTGTATACTCCAGTCTTAAATGCCACCATGTTCCAATCCATATAGATGCACCACAGCTGTGAGTCCTGACGAGCCGCAGGTGATCAGGGTGAGGTCCTGATAACCTCAGCTACACAGCCACTCAGTCCCAAATGCAAGCCACCTGGAAGGAAAACCAAAAGACAGAAACAAAAAGGCAGCCAGGCCCCCCCAGCCATACAACAGTACCCCACCCTCATGGGAAGCCTCCCGGCGACCACACAAACCTGGCCCAGGAGAAACACCCCCCTCCAGGGACCATGGCTGGAAACCGCATCTGCATTCGTCTTCCAACAGAATGGTTAATGTCCTCTCCTCTGGCTGCATCCTTGCCTTTGTTTCAGTCAGTCATTTAGCACAGGTGTGGCCAGGAGTTCTTAAACCTGTGCGGTCAGCCTTTATCCAACCATGTTCGGTCTTTAGTCATAAAACAAAAAAGACAAACACAAACAACCAAAACACCCCCCCTCCCCAGGGGACCGTCCCATCAAACCCCGGGAAGAGGAGAAAAGAAAAACCCCAAACTTAAGCTTACAAATAAAAGTGCTAAAACACCCCCCCCCCCCAAATGACATGTAGGGACCAACACCCCCCAGAGGACTTCCCGCCAGCTCCAGGAGTAATAACCACAGCCGAGGTCCCTCTGGGATCCAACGTCACCCACAGGGACTCCCAGCGCCTCCCAGAGGACCACTCGTCAACCCCAGGAGACGCCTCCCCTCATGACCAACGGACCCAGCCCCGGCCGTCTATGGCTAGATGGACCCACAGCCCTTTCCCCCCCAGAGGACACCACAGTCAAACCCTGAGGGCGGAAACTGGGGGGAAAAACAAGAAGAGAGAAAAAAAAACATACAAACAAAACAACCCCAACCCCACCCCCTTGGCGCAGTGGAAACTGGAAGCACGTCCAGTGTCACCAACCATGACTATACCCCAGAAGCCAACCGGGAGGAGTGGAACAGCGGTTATGGCAAACGGCACAAAACGGCGCCACTCCTCCGACTTCTACACCAGCCACTAGCTGCAGGTATATCCCACTGCCCCAAACCTCAGCCACACCGATGGCAGACGGCCAAAGGCGTGCTGAAGCCGGAGGTGGAACAGGGAATCAAAAAACACCCCCCCCCCCCAGGTGCAGAGGTTACCCGGGAAACGCCCAGTATAACCAAACTGCACCACTCCAGCAACGCCGACACTACGGCTCACCCGGCTGGAGCCAGAGGAGAAGAGAGGGAAGAAAAAGAAAATACCCCAAACCCCCCCCCCCCTCCCGGGTGCAGAGGCTACCTGGGAAATGCCCAGCACAACCAAACTGCACCCCTCCAGCAACGCCGACACTACGGCTCACCCGGCTGGAGTCAGAGGAGAAGAGAGGGCATAACAAAAACAAACAAAAAAAAAGAAAAAAAAAAAACCCAAGTACCACCCCATCACCCCCCAGGGGACCGTCCCATCAAACCCTGGGGAGGTGAAACAAAAAGAAAGACTAACAGACCAACATACAGTTGTTTGGGTCCTTGTTTTTTTTTTTTTTTGTCTTCTTAGACAGGCTGCAGGGTCACAACCCCAGACACAAACAGTGGAAAAAAAAAAAAAAATCCCACACAAAAACCAACTCAAAAAACACCCACACGAAATGAAGTAACACAAAACAAATCAGTGACGTATACCGTTAAGCTCAAACAAATCGAACACACCTGTTCTAACTTAAGAGCTTAACGGTAATGTGACTAAGTCACCAAAAGAGGGAGCCAAAGTGCTAAAAATGAAAAAAACCCCTTTGGTGACAGAAAACAAACGAGCTGCATCTCCGTGCGCAGCTGTGTGCAACACACAACCAAAATGTGCTCAACTAAATAACGCTGGAGCTGATACAACAGACGCAGTAGTTATCTTTATCCGGGGAAACGGGGCTACAACTGTAACACAGGAAGCTCAGCGACCCGTGCCACAGAGCTCTGCCGTGCGCGTGCACCCATTACAGACACACTCTTGCAGCTCCCGTTTAAGTCTCTTATCCGGTCGGAGCGTGACGCGAAGCCGTCGCCAGTCACACTCCACCACGACCCACGGATAAGGCACAACACAGGAACACGGCTGCAAGAGAGCACAAATCAGTATTCAGCAATGGGTCTCAAACACGCACCATCCGGGCGGAGAGCACCCGCAACTGATCCGGATAACTACTGAACGTCTGCTGCCGCCTTCCCGGCGCGTTACCGTCTCTGCTACCGCTGGGTCCGTGATGTTTGGCCAGAGACTACTGTTATGTGTCGGACGCAGCTCGGAGAACCGACCAGCGTTTGAAGGACCCAGTATGAAATAAGCAGAGCACGGTACAAAGGCTAACTGAATTTAATACATAACAGTGATGTGATACAAAACAACAAAAGAGTGTGCGGTCTGGCGTGGTGGTGATACGGTGCGCTCCCAGCAGCGCTAATGGTCCGGAGCCAGAAGCCGTTCGGACCCAAGGACCCCGCCGACACCCCCCAGGTGGCCGCAACAAACCGAGTCTGTGAAAGAAGGAACCATTATGTGAGTCCACACTCTACACACAGAGAGACCACTCAAAGGTGTACATAAACAGCAAACACTTCCTGGCTTAATTACTAATCAGCTTCCCAACCTGCAGGCATGGAACATCCAGTTCACAAAACTCCACTGCAGTGGAAGCCGATACATGACTA
Source organism: Thalassophryne amazonica (assembly GCF_902500255.1). Classification (NCBI taxonomy): domain Eukaryota; kingdom Metazoa; phylum Chordata; class Actinopteri; order Batrachoidiformes; family Batrachoididae; genus Thalassophryne; species Thalassophryne amazonica. The sequence goes on along the minus strand of NC_047104.1, from coordinate 116,809,000 downwards.
ACGTACAGCTCAATATAATAAGGTGTGAGGGACACCACATTTACTGACTGTATAAACGTTAGTCACAAAATCTAACGTACCTCAGGAAGTGTGCTGACGAGCGTGAGACCTCACCCCCTCCTCTTTCACAGACCGTGCATCAAACCCTGGACGTTCTCTGCATCCACTGATGATGAGATGGCTCCCGAGACGACGATCTCACCCGTCTGGTCACAAGGTCGAGTCTCTGGCAAATACACACTGTATACTCCAGTCTTAAATGCCACCATGTTCCAATCCATATAGATGCACCACAGCTGTGAGTCCTGACGAGCCGCAGGTGATCAGGGTGAGGTCCTGATAACCTCAGCTACACAGCCACTCAGTCCCAAATGCAAGCCACCTGGAAGGAAAACCAAAAGACAGAAACAAAAAGGCAGCCAGGCCCCCCCAGCCATACAACATTGGTTAGCTCGGGTTTGCTTGGCTATATTCTTGAATTTCTTAGTGCACAAAGTACACTACTAATTCTACTTTACACCCTCCGTAAATCCTGTGTGATGTTGGAAGATAGGGTGGCTCTCTTAGAGAGCCATGTCTGTAAGTTAGAGCAGCTTCTTAGCTCAGTGGGGTTAGATGTTATGGGCACTCCAGATGAGGTTTGTGTTGGGCCGGCGAGCGAGCCCATTAGCATCAGCTTAGAAACGCCGGCTGTGGAGGATGGCTTTCGGACTGTGGCTAGGTGGAGGAAGCCACGTAGGGCTTGGTGCCCGGTTGTGGCACCCCGATCACACTCGCCAGTGCGAACTGTGAATCGGTTCTCCCCCTTGGATTTGCCAGATGTGAATTCTCTGAGCCCACAAGTGACTTCCACTCCTGTCTCCAGGCCGAACCACTGGACTTTAGTGATAGGGAATTCTATCACCTGCAAAGTCAGGTTACAGACGCCGGCTGATGTTAAATGTATTCCTGGGGCCAGAGCTCCCGACACTGCATCTCATCTTAGGGTGCTGACACTGCAGAAGGGAAGACAGACGAAGGAACATGACATGAGATATAGTCACATAGTTATTCACATTGGCACCAATGATATCAGGATGAAGCACTCAGAGGTCACAAAAATGGACATAGAGAGGACTTGTGACCTTGCCAGAAAGATGTGTTGGCATCGATTAATAGTCTCTGGTCCCCTCCCCTCCCGGGGTACTGATGAGGCGTTTAGCAGGCTGACATTGTTAAATAGGTGGCTGGCGCAGTTTTGTAGACAGCAAGGCTTTAGCTTTATTGATAACTGGCCTTCATTCTGGGGCCGCCGTGGCTTGCTGATGCCGGACGGCCTCCACCCTACTGGGGAAGGCGCTGCAATCTTGTCTGCGAACATAGATAGAGCTCTACAGGGAGGATAACATTAGGAATCGACAGCAGGTCACGGAGCAGGTGATTAGAGACCCTGCAAGGCTTATGACAAATGTGGGTGTGGAATCCATTAGCTTAGCGGGGAATTTAGTGCAGAAAATCCACTATGGTGATAGTGCAGTTTATTTGCCAGGGAGGGAATTTCAACAAGTTGAGACTGTGGCCTGCTTCCATAGTCGTGTCCATAAAAATCATAGAGGGATATGCTTTCCAAACTTAATACCCATTACTATATTGGATGATGTTGAAATTGAGGATGGCCCAGTGGTTGTTCCAGCAATAGCAAAGATTTTGTGTCTGCTACCTAAAATGCACGTGGAGTGTCTTAAACCTAAACCTACTTCTAGGCATCTTATATGTGCTACTCTGGAACCACCCGTAAACCCAAACAGTTCAACTGTCAACCCCACTGAGGTCCTTAGACTGGGTCTCATTAACATAAGATCACTGTCCTCAAAATCATTGTTGATCAATGATTTAATTATTGATCATTACTTAGATATGATTGGGCTATGTGAAACCTTGCTTAAACCTACAGCTGTCCTCCCCTTAAATGAGGCCTGCCCACCAGCATATACATTTAGTCACGTCCCTCGTGATACAAAGCAAGGCGGGGGTGTTGCTCTTATTTATAAATCTAGGTTTAGCTTATTAGGTGTTGGGGGTTACAAATATCACTCGTTTGAGCATCTGATTCTCGTCTCTGCTCAGGATATTACACATTGCCAAGGTCAGAAGAATAAAAATCAGTCATATTACTTTGTCACTGTAATCACTGCTTAGATGAATTTGGTGCGTTCATCTCTAACTTGTCAACTAGTGTAGATAACATTCTGATCATTGGTGACTTTAACATTCATATAAATAAGCCTTCTGATCCCTCTGCAAATCATTTATGGAAATTGTGGATGCATTAGGATTTCGGCAATGCATTCGGGATTTGACGCACATTAGTGGAAATACCCATTATCTGGTTCTCGCACGTGGTATTGCTGTCATGAATATTGACATCATGCCTCTTACATCAGTGGTGTCTGATCACTCACTTATTAAGTTTACAGTTTCGCTGCCGTGTTTAGTAGAACAACAACCTTATATATCATTACGGCGATGCATCAACTCCTCAACTAAGACTGAACTCGAAGCTAGACTGCCTGATGTCTTAGCTTCACATTTGACAAATACCCAGTCAGTAGACAAACTTGTGGAAAGTTTAAACTCAGTGCTCAAAACTACACTCGACATGATTGCACCACCTGTGTTAAAACCGCGCTCCCCCAAATCACAGCAGAGGTGTCAAGTAACGAAGTACAAATACTTCGTTACTGTACTTAAGTACACTTTTTAGGTATCTATACTTTACTCCATTACTTATTTTTCTGCCTACTTCTGACTTCTACTCATTACATTTTCACACAAGTATCTGTACTTTCTATTCCTTACATTTTTAAAACAAACAGCCTCGTTACTCTTGGCTTCAGCGCCGGTGGATGTGCGCTGCTGAGGTGTCAGCGCACATCCACCGGCGCGGCTCCACCTGAAGCCCGAGGCGTCAGTGCGGTTCCACCGGCGCGGCTTCACCGAGGCCCGAGGTGCCAGCACACATCCACCGGCGCGGCTTTACCGAGGTGCCAGCGCGGATTTATCTGACCATGGGTCCGAAGAAGGCACTGACGGCGGAGGAGGGAGATGATATCAAGAAGTCCCTGGACTTTTTGTCTGAGGAAATCTCTGTTGTTAAAATGCAGCAGAAATCCATTACGGAGCTGGTGGAAGAAGTGAAGGCTCTCCGGATCCAGAATGCTGAGAAAGACTGGCGTCTGGTGCAGCTGGAGAACCGTGTTGCGGAGTTGGAACAGTACACAAGGATGAACGATGTTATTATTACAGGAATTCATATTAAACCTCGATCCTACACACGGGCGGTGTCAGAAGACAGCGGAGGGGAGGCCAGTGAGCAGGAGGCCAGCTCAGTGGAACAACAGGTGGCTGACTTCCTGCAATCTAAAGGTATTCAAATGGACTGTAATAACATTGAAGCGTGCCACCCCCTGCCCAGGAGAGAGGATGGAGACAAGCGAGCTGTTATAATGAGGTTTGTCAACAGAAACCATAAAATGGCATTGTTAAAATGGACGGAAACTCAAAGGAACAAACGTATTCATCAATGAACATCTGACCAAAAGAAACACAGACATCGCCAGGAAAGCTCGTCTCTTAAAAAAGCAGGGAAAAATTCAACAGACATGGACATCCAACTGCAAAACATTCATCAAACTGAACGGAACACCAGAACAAGCGAAGGTTATGGTAATCAGGAACATCAAGGAACTGGACAAATACGATCAATAAGGTATGAGGACACAAACACATCACAACACCATGACACAGACCAGAGGAACCTATTCATCTACTACATCATCTACATCTGGAGACAAGAAGGATATAACTTACAGGATTGCTGATCATGGAAAACTAGAACTGAGAACATTTAAATACACAGACCACAATGTACTGGACTTGGAGCACGATATAGACCCGGACAATAATTTCTTCTCAAATATCAATGACAGTTGTTGCTATTATACAGATGAACAGTTTAATCGGATCATTAAAACGGATAACAAATTATCAATAATCCATTTCAACAGCAGAAGTCTGTATGCAAACTTTAACAACATTAAAGAATATTGAAGTCAATTTAAAAAAATATTTAACATAATTGCTACATCAGAAACATGGATCAATGAAGATAAAGGAATGGATTTTGAACCAATCGAAGCAGTGGTTCGCAGATTGAAGCAATGCTTCGACCTATTGTTTCATTTATTCTTTCTTTCTTTCGCTTAATTTTCCCCCGCTAAAACCCTAAAGAGCATACTTCTGTGAGTATTATTTACCTTTTCTGTGTTAAACCGACCTGTTATGGTCTTCTGAAACAGTTGATAGATGTATTTTATAACTTAAAAACGGGAGCGACGCTAACGCGTTAGCATGTCTATGGCATTTTCAATGTTAAAAGTTAGCATGAAGCAGTTCCAGCTGTCTTCACGTTCGGGTGCATTTGTTTTCAAATTGTAATATTTCTTAAATTTATTTTTGTTTATATGTTAATAATCTAATGATTATTATATACAATTTCAGAGAAAGAGACAAAAGGAACCTGAATAGAAACACAACAGAAAATAAAATATAAAAGCAACTAACAATGAACATACATAAATAAATACAGAAATAAATAAGTGTTTCCTGTGAACACTAGTGACTCTTACACCTCCATTTCATCCCTGTTTTATTTAAGTTTAATGACAGTTTGCTTCGGTCAAACCATATTTTCAATGTGTTAATTTCTTCAGTGATTTCCTCCAGAACTATCTGCCAAACTAGAAAACTGCTGCATCCTAGTAAGAGCAGAATACTACTGGAATGAATTTGAATAAGGAAAGTTGTTTTTTTTTTCTCACTAAATGGATGCTGCACTCACTCCAGTTTATCATCTGGAATAGTCCCAGATTGCATTTCACAGCTTCTAGAATTGAAACATTTTCGTGCAGGTGGTGTTGGGGGGTAATTTTGGGTTTTGGGTCTTGGGCCACATGTAGAATGAAACAGTTTTTAAATTAAGCTTTCAATTCATATAGTGGCATCTACCTTTTTTTTTTTTTTTAAGGTTACTTTATACTTTTATACTTTAAGTAGGTTTTGGAGCACATACTTTTTCACTTTTACTTGAGTAAAGAGGTCAAGTTGATACTTCAACTTTTACCAGAGTGTTTTTAAACTGCAGTATCTGTACTTCTACTTAAGTAACAAATGTGTGTACTTTTGACACCACTGAATCACAGTCACCTTGGATCAATGATTATCTGTGTGACCTCAAGTATAAAGCAAGAGGTCTAGAATGGAAATGGCGTCGTTCAAAATTAGAAGTATTTCACCTTGCGTGGCGTGATGCTATCTTAGACTATAAGCATGCTACAAAGCGGACTTACTACTCTGATTTGATCAACAAAAACAAGCATAACTCAAAGTTCTTGTTCAACACGGTGGCAACACTTTTGCATGGACAACCACCTGTAGTTCACTCTCCTTTTACAGCGCAAGATTTCCTGGATTATTTTGGGAAGAAAATAGAAGACATCAGGTTAAACATATCCCGGTATGCCTTAATCCAGCCACTACACCCTGCTATTGATGTGGGCGCCACTACTGAGGTATTACCTAGATTTACATAATTTGACAGTATCTCACTAGGCATGCTGACAAAACTCGTAATGTCAACAAAAAGCACAACCTGTTTGTGTGATCCTATACCAACAAAACTGTTTAAGGACCTGTGGCACACTCTTGGGCCGACTGTGCTGGAAATTATTCATCTTTCTTTAACTTCTGGATCTGTTCCTAAATGTTTCAAATCTGCAGTGATTAAACCATTACTTAAGAAACCTAATCTTGACCCTAGTGTTTTGACAAACTATCAGCCGATATCAAATCTATCATTTTTCTCTAAAATTCTGGAAAAAGTGGTGTCACGGCAGCTCGTAGACTGTCTTACTGAGAATAATCTCTTTGAGCCACTGCAGTCTGCTTTTAGAAAATATCATTCCACAGAGATGGCTCTCACAAAAGTGGTGAATGATCTTCTGCTTACAATGAATTCTGACACCGCTACGGTTCTGTTGCTGTTAGATCTCAGTGCTGCATTTGATACAGTGGATTATCATATTCTACTTGATAGGCTGGAAAATCACTTTGGGATTACTGGGAGTGCCCTTGCATGGCTGACGTCATACTTGACCTGTCGTTCTCACTGTGTTTTGTACAGTAGCACTAACTCTAACCTTAGTGACCTTTAATTTGGGGATCCACAGGGGTCTGTCTTAGGCCCCCTGCTTTTCTCCCTTTATATAGCACCCCTTGGGCACTTCTAGATTGGACTACTGCAATGTTCTATTTTCTGGTTTACCGCAGTCTAGCATTAGGGGTCTCCAATTGGTTCAAAATGCTGCAGCCAGACTTTTGACACGAAGCAGAAAGTTCGACCACATTACACCCATTTTGGCATCTCTTCACTGGCTTCCTGTCCCAATGAGATCAGATTTTTAAGGTTCTGCTACTAACCTATAAAATTATTCATGGACTGGCACCTCCCTACCTAGCTGACATAATTAAACCTTACGTACCGGCCCGGGCTTTACGTTCTCAGGGTGCAGGACTACTTTGTGTCCCTAAGGTGAATAAGAAGTCTGCGGGTCACAGAGCTTTCTCTTATCATGCCCCTGTTCTGTGGAATGATCTCCCTGCATCAATAAAACAGTCAGATTCTGTGGAGACTTTCAAGTCCAGACTTAAGACGCACTTATTTTCCCTTTCATATGGCTAGCATACTGGTACAGTTTTGTTTTACACTTTTTACTCTTTTAATTCATTTATTAATAATTGGAGCAGGCCACGGCCTCAACTTTACCTAAATTCTGGGTGTTTTAGTGAAGTTTTAGGCTAGTGGCCGGCGATCATGTTAGTATTTATCTGTTTTTCTTGTTGTTTAATGCTGGCAAATCATACAGCATTTTTTTGTCTTTCTCATGCCTGATTCTGTTTTTTCTCTCTCTTTAAGGTGCAGCTCCGTCCAGAGATGGGAGTTGTAGTCGTGTTGGCGATCCTCCTGTCCTGTGCGCAAATAGCATTTCTTGTATATTTGTCCATGAATTGTTCTGTGAATTGTTCTGTAATTTATGTTTGTAGCATGGCCCAAGCAGAGGGTCACCCCTTTGAGTCTGGTCTGCTTGAGGTTTCTTCCTCAGAGGGAGTTTTTCCTTACCACTGTTGCTCTGGGGGTTGGCAAAGTTAGACCTTACCTGTGTGAAGCGCTTTGAGGCAACTCTGTTGTGATTTGGTGCTATATAAATGAAAATAAATTGAAAAATTGAAATTTCTACGGTGCTGGAAGCCATGTAGTAAACAGTAACTTTCTGCAGGAGCAGGACGCATAAAGACAGAAGTTCTGATTCATTGTTTGGGTCTGTAGTCGCCTTTGATGCTGCTAGAAGCGAGTGTGGTGTTAAAACTCAAAATCACCTTGTTGGAAATGTACCGGAGACAACACTGGAAGTTATCGGTTATCTGTAGCTTCTGATAAATTTTTGGGGGGTTTATCGGTTTAGCTTTATAAAAGATAACTTTTCAGTTAGCTCATTATCTGTTATCATAGCAATTTTTTTGGGTTAGCTGTGCCCACCACTGGTGATGTGCAACACCAAAGTATTTTCCAGGAATGTGGGGTTGGGTAATGGTAATGTTCACAATGAGAAATTACTGTCATTCATAATTTGTTGGTAGGCTCACCATATTTCAACATTAACGTGTTATACAATACCTAAATGATCCCTTAGAATGAATTGCCTAAGGGTGGAGGGATAGCTAATATTAATGCACAAGGTACTGTTTACATAGAAAATGCACAGGGTACTGTTTACATATATATATATATATATATATATATATATATATATATATATATATATATATATATATATATATATATATATATATATATATATATATATATATATATATATATCAAATCAAATCAATTTTATTTATATAGCGCCAAATCACAACAAACAGTTGCCCCAAGGCGCTTTATATTGTAAGGCAAAGCCATACAATAATTATGGAAAAACCCCAACGGTCAAAACGACCCCCTGTGAGCAAGCACTTGGCGACAGTGGGAAGGAAAAACTCCCTTTTAACAGGAAGAAACCTCCAGCAGAACCAGGCTCAGGGAGGGGCAGTCTTCTGCTGGGACTGGTTGGGGCTGAGGGAGAGAACCAGGAAAAAGACATGCTGTGGAGGGGAGGAGAGATCAATCACTAATGATTAAATGCAGAGTGGTGTATACAGAGCAAAAAGAGAAAGAAACACTCAGTGCATCATGGGAACCCCCCAGCAGTCTAAGTCTATAGCAGCATAACTAAGGGATGGTTCAGGGTCACCTGATCCAGCCCTAACTATAAGCTTTAGCAAAAAGGAAAGTTTTAAGCCTAATCTTAAAAGTAGAGAGGGTGTCTGTCTCCCTGATCCGAATTGGGAGCTGGTTGCAGAGGAGAGGAGCCTGAAAGCTGAAGGCTCTGCCTCCTATTCTACTCTTACAAACCCTAAGAACTACAAGTAAACCTGCAGTCTGAGAGCGAAGCGCTCTATTGGGCTGATATGGTACTATGAGGTCCCTAAGATAAGATGGGACCTGATTATTCATTCTCTTCTAGAATTAACAGGAAGCCAATGAAAAGAGGCCAATATGGGTGAGATATGCTCTCTCCTTCTAGTCCCTGTCAGTACTCTAGCTGCAGCATTTTGAATTAACTGAAGGCTTTTCAGGGAACTTTTAGGACAACCTGATAATAATGAATTACAATAGTCCAGCCTAGAGGAAATAAATGCATGAATTAGTTTTTCAGCATCACTCTGAGACAAGACCTTTCTGATTTTAGAGATATTGCGCAAATGCAAAAAAGCAGTCCTACATATTTGTTTAATATGCGCATTGAATGACATATCCTGATCAAAAATGGCTCCAAGATTTCTCACAGTATTACTAGAGGTCAGGGTAATGCCATCCAGAGTAAGGATCTGGTTAGACACCATGTTTGTGGGGCCAAGTACAATAACTTCAGTTTTATCTGAGTTTAAAAGCAGGAAATTAGAGGTCATCCATGTCTTTATGTCTGTAAGACAATCCTGCAGTTTAGCTAATTGGTATGTGTCCTCTGGCTTCATGGATAGATAAAGCTGGGTATCATCTGCGTAACAATGAAAATTTAAGCAATGCTGTCTAATAATACTGCCTAAGGGAAGCATGTATAAAGTGAATAAAATTGGTTCTAGCACAGAACCTTGTGGAACTCCATAATTAACCTTAGTCTGTGAAGAAGATTCCCCATTTACATGAACAAATTGTAATCTATTAGATAAATATGATTCAAACAACCGCAGCGCAGTGCCTTTAATACCTATGGCATGCTCTAATCACTATAATAAAATTTTATGGTCAACAGTATCAAAAGCAGCACTGAGGTCTAACAGAACAAGCACAGAGATGAGTCCACTGTCTGAGGCCATAAGAAGATCATTTGTAACCTTCACTATTGCTGTTTCTGTACTATGATGAATTCTAAAACCTGACTGAAACTCTTCAAATAGACCATTCCTCTGCAGATGATCAGTTAGCTGTTTTACAACTACCCTTTCAAGAATTTTTGAGAGAAAAGGAAGGTTGGAGATTGGCCTATAATTAGCTAAGATAGCTGGGTCAAGTGATGGCTTTTTAAGTAATGGTTTAATTACTGCCACCTTAAAAGCCTGTGGTACATAGCCCACTAATAAAGATAGATTGATCATATTTAAGATAAAAGCATTAATTAATGGTAGGGCTTCCTTGAGCAGCCTGGTAGGAATGGGGTCTAATAGACATGTTGATTGTTTGGAGGAAGTAACTAATGAAAATAACTCAGACAGAACAATCGGAGAGAAAGAGTCTAACCAAATACCGGCATCACTGAAAGCAGCCAAAGAAAGTCATTACTAGTTAAAGTTAAAGGAATACTCGGCTCAATAGAGCTCTGACTCTTTGTCAGCCTGGCTACAGTGCTGAAAAGAAACCTGGGGTTGTTCTTATTTTCTTCAATTAGTGATGAGTAGTAAGATGTCCTAGCTTTACGGAGGGCTTTTTTATAGAGCAACAGACTCTTTTTCCAGGCTAAGTGAAGATCTTCTAAATTAGTGAGACGCCATTTCCTCTACAACTTACGGGTTATCTGCTTTAAGCTGCGAGTTTGTGAGTTATACCACGGAGTCAGGCACTTCTGATTTAAGGCTCTCTTTTTCAGAGGAGCTACAGCATCCAAAGTTGTCCTCAATGAGGATGTAAAACTATTGACGAGATAATCTATCTCACTCACAGAGTTTAAGTAGCTACTCTGCACTGTTGGTATGTGGCATTGGAGAACATGAACAAGGAATCATATCCTTAAACCTAATTACAGTGCTTTCTGAAAGACTTCTACTGTAATGAAACTTATTCCCCACTGCTGGGTAATCCATCAGAGTAAATGTAAATGTTATTAAGAAATGATCAGACAGAAGGGGGTTTTCAGGGAATACTGTTAAGTCTTCAATTTCCATACCATAAGTCAGAACAAGATCTAAAGTATTATTAAAGTGGTGGGTGGACTCATTTACATTTTGAGCAAAGCCAATCGAGTCTAACAATAGATTAAATGCAGTGTTGAGACTGTCATTCTCAGCATCTGTGTGGATGTTAAAATCGCCCACTATAATTATCTTATCTGAGCTAAGCACTAAGTCAGACAAAAGGTCCGAAAATTCACAGAGAAACTCACAGTAACGAGCAGGTGGACGATAGATAATAACAAATAAAACTGGTTTTTGGGACTTCCAATTTGGATGGACAAGACTAAGAGTCAAGCTTTCAAATGAATTAAAGCTCTGTCTGGGTTTTTGATTAATTAATAAGCTGGAGTGGAAGATTGCTGCTAATCCTCCGCCTCGGCCCGTGCTACGAGCATTCTGGCAGTTATTGTGACTCAGGGGTGTTGACTCATTTAAACTAACATATTCATCCTGCTGTAACCAGGTTTCTGTAAGGCAGAATAAATCAATATGTTGATCAATTATTATATCATTTACTAACAGGGACTGAGAAGAGAGAGATCTAATGTTTAATAGACCACATTTAACTGTTTAGTCTGTGGTGCAGTTGAAGGTGCTATATTATTTTTTTCTTTTTGAATTTTTATGCTTAAATAGATTTTTGCTGGTTATTGGTGGTCTGGGAGCAGGCACCGTCTCTACGGGGATGGGGTAATGAGGGGATGGCAGGGGGATAGAAGAAACTCTGCTTCCTGGTCCCAACCCTGGATAGTCACGGTTTGGAGGATTTAAGAAAATTGGCCAGATTTCTAGAAATGAGAGCTGCTCCATCCAAAGTGGGATGGATGCCGTCTCTCCTAACAAGACCAGGTTTTCCCCAGAAGCTTTGCCAATTATCTATGAAGCCCACCTCATTTTTTGGACACCACTCAGACAGCCAGCAATTCAAGGAGAACATGCGGCTAAACATGTCACTCCCGGTCTGATTGGGGAGGGGCCCAGAGAAAACTACAGAGTCCGACATTGTTTTTGCAAAGTTACACACCGATTCAATGTTAATTTTAGTGACCTCCAATTGGCGTAACCGGGTGTCATTACTGCCGACGTGAATTACAATCTTACCAAATTTACGCTTAGCCTTTGCCAGCAGTTTCAAATTTCCTTCAATGTTGCCTGCTCTGGCCCCCAGAAGACAATTGACTATGGTTGCTGGTGTTGCTAACTTCACATTTCTCAAAACAGAGTCGCCAATAACCAGAGTTTGTTCCTCGTCGGGTGTGTCGCCGAGTGGGGAAAAATGGTTAGAGATGTGAACGGGTTGGCGGTGTACACGGGGCTTCTGTTTAGGACTATGCTTCCTCCTCACAGTCACCCAGTCGGTCTGCTTTCCCGGCTGCTCGGGATCTGCTGGAGGACAGCTAATGGCGGCTAAGCTACCTTGGTCCGCACTGACTACAGGGTCCTGGCTAGCTGTAGGATTTTCCACGGTGCGGAGCCGAGTCTCCAATTCGCCCCGCCTGGCCTCCAAAGCTACGAATAAGCTACACTTATTACAAGAACCATTACTGCTAAAGGAGACCGAGGAATAACTAAACATTTCACACCCAGAGCAGAAAAGTGCGGGAGAGACAGGAGAAGCCACCATGCTAAACCGTCTAAGAGCTAGTAGCTGTGCTAAGCTAGCGGATTCCTTAAAACACACAAAGTGAATAATGTGTAAATAATTTAGAGGTGATTCAGCAGAGGGAGTGCTTACTTGCTTAGGGAGTGCCTACTGGTGGTTTGCTGTCACTGCGGTATTGTATCACTTCTTGTTCCGGAGCACAGCGGTGTTTTGCTGTATCTGTTAGCTTTTTAATCTGTGCAGTTAGATTGATCTAGATAATGATTTGTTTCACAGTGCAATCTTCACGTGCCTTAAATAAAGCACTCCCTCTGCTGAATCACCTCTAAATTATTTACACATTATTCACTTTGTGTGTTTTTAGGAATCCGCTAGCTTAGCGCAGCTACTAGCTCTTAGCCGGTTTAGCATGGTGGCTTCTCCTGTCTCTCCCGCACTTTTCTTCTCTGGGTGTGAAATGTTTAGTTATTCCTCAGCCTACTTTAGCAGTAATTGTACTTGTAATAAGTGTAGCTTATTCGTAGCTTTGGAGGCCAGGCTGGGCGAATTGGAGACTCAGCTCTGCACCGTGGCAAATTCTACAGCTAGCCAGGCCCCTGTAGTCGGTGCGGACCAAGGTAGCTTAGCCGCCGTTAGTTCCCTTCCAGCAGATCCCGAGCAGCCGGGAAAGCAGGCCGACTGGGTGACTGTGAGGAGGAAGCGTAGCCCTAAACAGAAGCCCCGTGTACACCGCCAACCCGTTCACATTTCTAACCGTTTTTCCCCACTCGGCGACACACCCGCCGAGGATCAAACTCTGGTTTTTGGCGACTCTGTTTTGAGAAATGTGAAGTTAGCGACACCAGCAACCATAGTCAATTGTCTTCCGGGGGCCAGAGCAGGCGACATTGAAGGAAATTTGAAACTGCTGGCTAAGGCTAAGCGCAAATTTGGTAAGATTGTAATTCACGTCGGCAGTAATGACACCCGGTTACGCCAATCGGAGGTCACTAAAATTAACATTGAATCGGTGTGTAACTTTGCAAAAACATTGTCGGACTCTGTAGTTTTCTCTGGGCCCCTCCCCAATCGGACCGGGAGTGACATGTTTAGCCGCATGTTCTCCCTGAATTGTTGACTGTCTGAGTGGTGTCCAAAAAATGAGGTGGGCTTCATAGATAATTGGCAAACCTTCTAGGGAAAACCTGGTCTTGTTAGGAGAGACGGCATCCATCCCACTTTGGATGGAGCAGCTCTCATCTCTAGAAATCTGGCCAATTTTCTTAAATCCTCCAAACCGTGACTATCCAGGGTTGGGACCAGGAAGCAGAATTGTTGTCTTACACACCTCTCTGCAGCTTCTCTCCCCCTGCCATCCCCTCATTACCCCATCCCCGTAGAGACGGTGCCTGCTCCCAGACCACTAATAACCAGCAAAAATCTATTTAAGCATAAAAATTCAAAAAGAAAAAATAATATAGTACTTTCAACTGCACCACAGACTAAAACAGTTAAATGTGGTCTATTAAACATTAGATCTCTCTCTTCTAAGTCCCTGTTAGTAATTGATATAATAATTGATCAACATATTGATTTATTCTGCCTTACAGAAACCTGGTTACAGCAGGATGAATATGTTAGTTCAAATGATTTAAACCCCCGAGACACACTAACTGTCAGAACGCTCGTAGCACGGGCCAGGCGGAGGATTAGCAGCAATCTTCCACTCCGGCTTATTAATTAATCAAAAACCCAGACAGAGCTTTAATTCATTTGAAAGCTTGACTCTTAGTCTTGTCCATCCAAATTGGAAGTCCCAAAAACCAGTTTTATTTGTTGTGCTCTATCATCCACCTGGTTGTTACTGTGAGTTTCTCTGTGAATTTTTGGACCTTTTGTCTGACTTAGTGCTTAGCTCAGATAAGATAATTATAGTGGGCGATTTTAACATCCACACAGATGCTGAGAAAGACAGCCTCAACACTGCATTTAATCTATTGTTAGACTCGATTGGCTTTGCTCAAAATGTAAATGAGTCCACCCACCACTTTAATCATACCTTAGATCTTGTTCTGACTTATGGTATGGAAATTGAAGACTTAACAGTATTCCCTGAAAACCCCCTTCTGTCTGATCATTTCTTAATAACATTTACTCTGATGGACTACCCAGCAGTGGGGAATAAGTTTAATTACACTAGAAGTCTTTCAGAAAGCGCTGTAACTAGGTTTAAGGATATGATTCCTTCTTTATGTTCTCTAATGCCATATACCAACACAGTGCAGAGTAGCTACCTAAACTCTGTGAGTGAGATAGAGTATCTCGTCAATAGTTTTACATCCTCATTGAAGACAACTTTGGATGCTGTAGCTCCTCTGAAAAAGAGAGCCTTAAATCAGAAGTGCCTGACTCCGTGGTATAACTCACAAACTCGCAGCTTAAAGCAGATAACCCGTACGTTGGAGAGGAAATGGCGTTTCACTAATTTAGAAGATCTTCACTTAGCCTGGAAAAAGAGTCTGTTGCTCTATAAAAAAAAGCCCTCCGTAAAGCTAGGACATCTTACTACTCATCACTAATTGAAGAAAATAAGAACAACCCCAGGTTTCTTTTCAGCACTGTAGCCAGGCTGACAAAGAGTCAGAGCTCTATTGAGCCGAGTATTCCTTTAACTTTAACTAGTAATGACTTCATGACTTTCTTTGCTAATAAAATTTTAACTATTAGAGAAAAAATTACTCATAACCATCCCAAAGACATATCGTTCTCTTTGGCTGCTTTCAGTGATGCCGGTATTTGGTTAGACTCTTTCTCTCCGATTGTTCTGTCTGAGTTATTTTCATTAGTTACTTCCTCCAAACCATCAACATGTCTATTAGACCCCATTCCTACCAGGCTGCTCAAGGAAGCCCTACCATTAATTAATGCTTCGATCTTAAATATGATCAATCTATCTTTATTAGTTGGCTATGTACCACAGGCTTTTAAGGTGGCAGTAATTAAACCATTACTTAAAAAGCCATCACTTGACCCAGCTATCTTAGCTAATTATAGGCCAATCTCCAACCTTCCTTTTCTCTCAAAAATTCTTGAAAGGGTAGTTGTAAAACAGCTAACTGATCATCTGCAGAGGAATGGTCTATTTGAAGAGTTTCAGTCAGGTTTTAGAATCCATCATATTACAGAAACAGCATTAGTGAAGGTTACAAATGATCTTCTTATGGCCTCAGGCAGTGGACTCATCTTTGTGCTTGTTCTGTTAGACCTCAGTGCTGCTTTTGATACTGTTGACCATAAAATTTTATTACAGAGATTAGAGCATGCCATAGGTATTAAAGGCACTGTGCTGTGGTGGTTTGAATCATATTTATCTAATAGATTACAATTTGTTCATGTAAATGGGGAATCTTCTTCACAGACTAAGGTTAATTATGGAGTTCCACAAGGTTCTGTGCTAGGACCAATTTTATTCACTTTATACATGTTTCCCTTAGGCAGTATTATTAGACAGCATTGCTTAAATTTTCATTGTTACACAGATGATACCCAGCTTTATCGATCCATGAAGCCAGAGGACACACACCAATTAGCTAAACTGCAGGATTGTCTTACTGACATAAAGACATGGATGACCTCTAATTTCCTGCTTTTAAACTCAGATAAAACTGAAGTTATTGTACTTGGCCCCACAAATCTTAGAAACATGGTGTCTAACAAGATCCTTACTCTGGATGGCATTACCCTGACCTCTAGTAATACTGTGAGAAATCTTGGAGTCATTTTTGATCAGGATATGTCATTCAATGCGCATATTAAACAAATATGTAGGACTGCTTTTTTGCATTTGCACAATATCTCTAAAATTAGAAAGGTCTTGTCTCAGAGTGATGCTGAAAAACTAATTCATGCATTTATTTCCTCTAGGCTGGACTATTGTAATTCCTTATTATCAGGTTGTCCTAAAAGTTCCCTGAAAAGCCTTCAGTTAATTCAAAATGCTGCAGCTAGAGTACTGACATGGACTAGAAGGAGAGAGCATATCTCACCCATATTGTCCTCTCTTCTTTGGCTTCCTGTTAATTCTAGAATAGAATTTAAAATTCTTCTTCTTACTTATAATGTTTTGAATAATCAGGTCCCATCTTATCTTAGGGACCTCATAGTACCATATCACCCCAATAGAGTGCTTCGCTCTCAGACTGCAGGCTTACTTGTAGTTCCTATGGTTTGTAAGAGTAGAATGGGAGGCAGAGCCTTCAGCTTTCAGGCTCCTCTCCTCTGGAACCAGCTCCCAATTCAGATCAGGAAGACAGACACCTTCTCTACTTTTAAGATTAGGCTTAAAACGTTCCTTTTTGCTAAAGCTTATAGTTAGGGCTGGATCAGGTGACCCTGAACCATCCCTTAGTTATGCTGCTATAGACTTAGACTGCTGGGGGGTTCCCATGATGCACTGAGTGTTTCTTTCTCTTTTTGCTCTGTATGCACCACTCTGCATTTAATCATTAGTGATTGATCTCTGCTCTCTTCCACAGCATGTCTTTTTCCTGGTTCTCTCCCTCAGCCCCAACCAGTCCCAGCAGAAGACTGCCCCTCCCTGAGCCTGGTTCTGCTGGAGGTTTCTTCCTGTTAAAAGGGAGTTTATCCTTCCCACTGTTGCCAGGTGCTTGCTCACAAGGGGTCGTTTTGACCGTTGGGGTTTTTCGGTAATTATTGTATGGCCTTGCCTTACAATATAAAGCGCCTTGGGGCAACTGTTTGTTGTGATTTGGCGCTATATAAATAAAATTGATTTGATTTGATTTAGTTAAGGCACTTGAAGATTACACTGTTGAAACAAATCGTAATCTAGTTATCTAGATCAATCTAACTGTGCAGATTAAACAGCTAACAGATACAGCAAAACACCGCTGTGCTCTGGAACAGGAAGTGATACAATACCGCAGTGAGAGCCAACCACCAGTAGAGGCCCTATATATATATATATATATATATATATATATATATATATATATATATATTTTTTTTTTTTTTTATGGAGACTGATAGGTAGGACCACTGATTGGTAATGAGGTACAATGTCTGAAATGGGAAAGGGCTATTGTATTTGTGTCACAGAGATAAACAGTGAACACTGGTGCACGGCTTATGAGTTTTAATGTTGTATTTTAAAGGTCGCAGGCTGACAGAGGGGTTCTCTTTAGTGTTACTGTTTTTATTAAAGTCATTAATTTTCGCGATTGTCTTGATAGTCTTAATCTGATGCCTTGTTTCCATGTCAGTTTTAGCTGGGTTTGTGAAGTGTGAATACAATGTGATGATTCAATAAAATGTTTAAAAATAAAAACTAAAGATTTGACTGACACAAAAAAAGGATTGTGATGTTAGTGTAGTGACAAAAAAAACAAAACAAAAAAAAACACTTGAGGGAATGTTAAGTCATTTCCAGTGCAAGATAGTGCAAAAAATTAGTTTCACAGTGGATATAGGTTTCATACATTATTTACATAATATGTATATGTCACAGACATAAACGAGTGAAGCTCTTCAGCATTTCACCATGTCATTTAGGTCCTTCAGACTTTATTTGAGCAAGTGCTTCAGAGGAGCATTGGCATGGCTAAAACCTTTCAGCCCCCCAAGACCCACTGCCTTTTTAAGCATTTTTCTTTATTTGCCTCTCACATGCCTGGAAACTCCTCACCATGTCATTTAGGTCCTTCAGACTTTAACCAGTAAAATGGTTCTGGGGAGCATGACCATGACTAAAACCTTTCAGCTTCTGGGGGGGCTCCAGACCCCCTAATTACAGTCATCTTAACCTCCTTCCACTTTAAGCATTAGTTTTAATGTAGATGTAAATTAATATTCAAAGTTGTCAGCTAGTTGACAGTAGGGCTGTACAATATGGCCAAATTATCGTATCTCAATATTGTCATATCGATATGATAAAAGATTTGACTATGATTTCACACAATGTGCAGTAACAGTGAAAAATTAAACATTCTCAAACAAAACAGTAATAATACCACACTCAATTTGCACTCATCATAAGGTTATCCTAACCTTATGATGAGTGCCTCCAAAAGTATTGGAACATTTGGTATTTCACACATATTATGTTAGAAAGATTAAAAAAGAAAATAAGATTATAAAATCAAAACTTCACTGTGCATTGTGATAGAATCACTACCATGACCGCTCCAAGAGCGCAGCCGCATTTCTTGTGCCTTGCGCCACAGCAACCAATGTGGCATCTACTCTTCTTTTTAATGTCTATGTTCGTCTACCATTGGTTTGTGGCTTTTTGTGGCTTTTTACGACAAAGAAAACAGCATCATAGGAACAAAACCAAATACGTGTGTGCACCCACACATGGCTGAGAAACTGAATTTGTCTGTTTACATACTTAAAAATTCTGGGACTGGTTGATTATATCACAATACAAATGACTATGTATAATGTTAAAAATAAACTTTTGCCATAACATGTCCAGGCTGTGTTTAACCTGAAGGACTCCAGTTATAATTTGAGAGGAATATATATATATATCAATCACACATAGTAGAAAGTTTGGACGAAGTGCACATTTAGTGCACATGACGCAGGAATCGTGTGCAAACTGTGTAATGTCGTCCCTGCCTCCAACGCCACGTACACCTGTTGCTCCAACTATTTGTGCACACAAGCGCCTGAAAAACAAAGTGTGCACTGTACAAACCCATCGCACCCTCTCGCAGCAGGTGCCGGCCAAATTCCAGGTGACACACACAAATGTCTAACACCGCTCACATGGCACTCAGAAAATGTGTGGCCAGTCACACTCTTGGCGGTTAACCAACTGCAGACAAATTCGCAGAGAAATTTGTTAGTAACACGAGTCTGGCTTTGGTTTGTGTGCTGAGATGACAGGAGGTGTGTCCTGTCATTAGTGCATTATTTATATATTTTATATTATATATACGAGGTCTATTAGAAAAGTATCCAACCTTATTATTTTTTTCAAAAACCATAGGGATTTGAATCACGTGTGATTACATCAGACATGCTTGAACCCTCGTGGGCATGCGAGAGTTTTTTCACGCCTGTCTGTTACGTCATTCGCCTGTGGGCAGTCTTTGAGTGAGGAGTGGCCCACCCTCTCGTCATTTTTCATTGTTTAGGAATGGCTCAGAGACTGCTGCTTTGTTTGATCAAAATCTTTTCAAAACTGTAAGGCACAACTGAGTGGACACCATTCGATAAATTCAGCTGGTTTTCGGTAAAAATTTTAATGGCTGATGAGAGATTTTGGTCTGTAGTGTCCCTTTAAGGACGGCCCATGGCGCCTGATGGCGATCTGCGCTTCGAGACGGCAGCGTCTCACCGTTTCAAGTTGAAAACTTCCACATTTCAGGGTCTGTTGATCCAGGAAGTCGTCAGAGAACAGAGAACTTTCAGAAGAAGTCGGCATGAGGAGTTTATTCGGACATTCCATTGTTAACGGACATTTTGTAATGAAAGAACGTGTGGGCAGAGTCGCATGTCGGGCCGGACCGACCGCGGGGGGTCGCGATAGGAAAAACACCTCCGTTGGAAACCTTAACGGGCAAGTTGGAACATGCCCAAGCTGTTAAACAATTTCTCAGTTACTCACTTGTTGAAAGCCATCAAAAGCCGCCTGAATTTTACAAATGGTTTTCAACACGGAGGTGTTTTTCCTGTCGCGTCGCACACAGATTTGCCGAGTCGTCACGGAAACGACTTGGCGAATTTGCGCGCACGTCTTTCATTAAAAAATGTCCTTAAACAGTGGAATGTCCGCATAAAGTCCTTATGCCGGCCTCTTCTGAATCTTCTCTGTTCTCTCACGATGTCCTGGGTGAATTAAGCCTTAAATTAGAATGTTTTCAGGTCGAAACAGGCCGATGACGGCGCCTGGAAGCGCTGCACGACGTCCTGCTCTGTGGGAAGTCCTTACACCGACAGAAACACCCCATAATCTCTCATCAGCCGTTAAACTTTTCACCGAAAACCAGCTTAATTTCTCGAATAGTGTCCACTCGGATATTCCTCACAGGTCCAGAAAAAATGTTGATAAAGCAACGGCACGAGCAGCGTGTGAAACAAAGGAATTCAGCCGAGAGGGCGGGACCACATCTCACTCAAGGCCTGCCCACAGGGAAATGACGTCACCGACATCCGTGAAAAAACTCACGCATGCGCACGAGGGTTCAAGCATGATTGGTGTAATCGCACGTCATTCAAATCCATATAGTTAAAAAAAATAAATAAAAGGGTCGGTTTATTATCTAATAGACCTCGTATATATATTAACTTTGTACAAATGACAGAATTTACATTAATGGAGTTATTCTATCGGTATTAATTTTATTCATAAATCAAAACCATAAGTCAGCACTGCTTAATTTTCCAAGACATCCGCCTCACGGTGACAGTGCTATTGAAAAAAGTGCTCCTCTCAACTGCTTCATGCTGCAAGCTATGTAGTAAACAGGAGCTTCCAGCAGTGGGCAGGGTGCTCAAAGACAGAAGTCCTAACCCATTGTTTGGGTCTATGCTCATCTTTGATGCTACCAGAAGTGATCGTGGTGTTAAAACTCAAAATCAGCTTGTTAGTAGTTGCAAATGTCCCAGAAGTTACAATACTGGAAGTTATCCAGTTATTTTAATACTGGAAGTTATCCAGTTAAGTTATTTATCGGAAGCTGTAGCTTCCGATAAATCTTTGGGTGGTTTATTGGTTTAGCTTTATAAAAGATAACTTTTCAGTTAGCTGATTATCTGTTATCAAAACTAACTTTTTGGTTCGCTGTGCCCACCACTGTTCCACAGGTACCTGCTGGTTTTTATTTTTTTATTTATTCCACATAAGCGGCTCAATGTGGTTCCACAGGTACCAGCTAGTTGTATTTTTTTATTTCTTCCACATAAACGGCGCCATGTGCTGCACCTGGCACTGTTCCTGCTCGAAAATCACCACTGCATGCATGAACTCTTGCACTGGGTTCATGCACGCTTGCCCGTCAGCACGTTTTGTGGTGCACTATTGTGGTGCACTAATTTCGAACTGTTTCATGCTGTTTCGCTGTAATCGACCAGACATCGATCAAACTTTACACTATGTGTGAAGGGGCCCTTAAAGGTGTTAACATCTGGAATACTTCTCCTGATAATATTAAATTACTTGGTACTTTCGTTGGCTTTAAAAGGCTTTACAAGAATTATAAAATTGCGTCTTATAGTTTGAAGACTTTGGTTACTTGATTTTCTTATAGTTTTCAGGCTTGTGTGTTTGTCTGGTTGTGCTTTGAAATTTTAGTTCATTGATTATTTTTGCACATTTTCTTGGTATTTGTCCCCTTGTGTGTATATCTCAGTATGTATGTACGTGTTCTTCCATATTTTGCACACTGATGGTCCCCTTGACAGCCAAGTGCGTGTTGGCCTCAACTAAAAACTTATGGTTTTGGAGATACTGGATTTTGCATCTGAACTCTTCATATATATATATATATATATATATATATATATATATATATATATATATATATATATATATATATATATATATATATATATATATATATATATATATATATATATGTGTGTGTGTGTGTGTGTATGTGTATATATACACCAGTATTTGTGCGTCTGTGTTTCTGTGTCCATGTATGCATATATGTGTGGATACAATTCTTATATTTTATTGTGTAAGGGGTGGGTATTTATAAGCCTTGCTTCTGCCCACACCCTTTTTCTCACACGTGTACTTTGTTGAGTTGTTTTGTTCTGAGTTTTTGTTGTTGTTAATTTGTGTGCTAAATAAATAAATTCATTCAATTCACTTGGGCCCCAGTGACACTCAAGTAAAAATATGACAGCAACCTCCATGTAATCGAGACCAATTTGAAAGGGTTGCTGGGACCAGCTGGTGCAGGATCCTCAGTCTGTTCATGACCACACTGGATGGCAACGCAATTGCACAGGTCACCCAATTGGAGGCGAAGTGTCCCAAAAGGACCACATTCCAACTCAGCCCTCGTGTGCATTCTCAGACAGATTCAGGTGGCTGCAAATAATCGCCGACTAATTTAATAAACACAGACATATTGTTGACACTTTGCAATCAGTCAGAGTCAGCCTGTGAACCCGCAAACCATACATACAGTATATGAGCCATTCTCTGATCAGCTGTAATGTCATCCAAACTCATCGCTTACACAAAAATCATCAAGCCCCCACCCACCTGGTCATCAGTACAATTATTCTAATTCTTAATGGATGCTTTTGTGTGGAAACTAAATAGTTTAAAAACTGAGTTTTGAAATTTGCACATGCATGATTAGTGTGCGTGCTGGTGTTGCAGCCTCCTTGTGGGCTACTGTGTAACTGAATGTTACTGCTCGCTGTCCATGGTGCTGAAAATAAGGAAACAGAAAATTAAATCTTCCCCCTCCTTCAAAGCACGCAGTCTCCCGCCCGTATGCATGCATGCATGAATGGACAAAGCATATTAATACAATAACATGCTTTTGGAGGGCAGTATGCATTTTCAGAGGCCCGACGTCCATATTCCCCCGAGTTAGACGAGGCGAATATCTGTCATTGCGGGCGAAGGCATGGACGGAGGGACTTGAAAATGCATACCACAACTGCACGTTATTTACATTATTATCACTTACTGATATACACAACACGTGGAATCACATTAACAATATTTAATGTACTTTCAAAATGCACAACACCCAGCAAAAGCGTACATAAAAAGTTGGCTGGTACATAAGTCGTGTTGGCTGGTATCGCGCTGCTCTCCAAATTCACCAGTGTGTCCTCATCAAACTGGCTGCTTTAGCTGCTGTTCATTGTCAGACTATCCATGAGAAAATCATCTGTAATGTCCACCAACACACACTTCTCGCCTTTTCATCTTTTGGTCTGCGGACAGTTCTTGGGCTGCATGCGCGCTATGATGTCATCAGTTTATGCACAGCGGGCGGGTATCCCAAAACCCACCCACTACTGTGGGCAGGTATAGCCAGGTAGCATGAATGTAAATCTATGCTACCGGCCCAGCAAAGCCTCAGTAAGTGATAATAATGCAGAGTATTGAATATATACGTGCACCTGTGGCTAGAAAGGTGTTTTTCTGACTAGTCTATTGTTGAACCCACATGTGTACTCATGAAAAGTGGCAAATGACAGGACAATCTCAGTGAGACTGTGGTGATTTGTGTGGTACAATGTGACTGTAATCACTAATTGGATATAGAATATGCATGGTAAGAAAATATTGGGAACAAAATCAAATATTTTACTCCTCAATTTCTTTCATTCACCCGCACCCACTCAATAAATCACTTTTTTTTGGGGGGGGGGGGGGGGGAACTTGGGCCACCCACCTGACATATTTTCTTCTCCTGCCTCAGGATAGCTATGAGGTGATTCTGTGACCTCCTCAGCTGCAAGGGGACTGGCATCAAGATCCAGACTGTGTCAAAATAAATACCTTTGAGCCATTGGTTGCATGTCGATGGTAAGAGATTTGCAACAGATTGCAACACATTTGTGCTCTTCCTCTATTTGTCAGTCATTAAGTGTATAATTGCATACATATTGCATATAATTGATTATATATATATATATATATATATATATATATATATATATATATATATATATATATATATATATATATATATATATAACTGATTGTCCACACAGATTTACCATAGAGTGCCATACTGTTTGTATTTCTTCATAACTGATGTAAATAAAGTTCAAGACATATTCAATGACTTGGAAACGTTCATGTATCCACCCCCTGACTTGTCTGAAGAAAACTGGCAATTAAACTGATTATTTACAGGTATTATACCAAAGGAGCTGATTACTTATGCAACCCATCGTCTTGGCTTTTATATTTTTAATTAATTTATATCAAGTTGTAGAGATTTACTTTCAGTGTGAGTCTAAGGAAGATTATTTTAGAAATGTTTCTATTGAGAAGCCTGATTTACTTTTTGTGTTTGAAATGCCATAAACAAATTAAAATGTGTGAAATTCCAGGGGGCTGAATACTTTTGCAAGGCACTGTAAGGGGAACAACAGAAAAAAAAAATCCCTGCTTGGAATAAATTTCTTCTTTAAGAAACTGAATTTGGAGTTGCTGGCAAATTATAGAACTTTTTCAAATTCAAAAGCAGGCTGATTATTGTTCTCTTTGTCAGTAGCACTCTTTCACTAGATTATGTACATGTAAATATGTCATGCTCCTAGTGACACTGATTCTCCTTCTCTGGTACATACATTACCTCATCTAATAGTGCATGGAGACTCATGTCTGAAGTTATCCATCATCCTGTCCATCACCATTGCATACCATTGCGATGGCCTTATAGCCAATCACTGATGCAATCTCACCTCCACCCTGAACATGTCCATCATTCCCACACATCACATTTTCACATTGTGCTCACACATATCCTGCAATACCCTCAGATACTCCTCTGACACTACAGATGTCCTCATACAATGCCACAATTCTTGTCTTGGCACTCCATTGTAAGCCCACTCTACTCAAACACACAATGTAACTCCTTCTGGCCTCCGTGATACTTCTCCACTAACACTCTCAAAGCTAACATTGTATCTGAATTGAGCTTTCCTGGCATGAAGCCTTCTGTATCCAACAAGAAAATGTTAAATGTTAAGCAATGTGAATGTAATGAGTTCAAAACAACTTTGGCATGTTACAGTGTGGATACTTGTCAGTGTCAGGGTGGGTCCTGGCTTGGGGCGATGTTAGGGATTTGTACCCTGTTGTCATCTGCCTCCCCTGATTTGATCCTTTTGGTTGCCATTTTGATCATTTTGTATTATGATTTCTCAGGTTGTGTTTATTGCGTATCTTTGGCGTTTCATTATCTTGTTGTATTGTTTGCAATGGACGAGAGTGCCC
Organism: Thalassophryne amazonica; assembly: GCF_902500255.1. Lineage (NCBI taxonomy): Eukaryota > Metazoa > Chordata > Actinopteri > Batrachoidiformes > Batrachoididae > Thalassophryne > Thalassophryne amazonica. The sequence continues at coordinate 116,783,870 of NC_047104.1, read as the reverse complement.
TGATATCCCTACATACATTTTATACTGTCAGAAGTGTGTCTTGTAATTAACCAATAAAATGCAGTAACAAGCTAATAATGACACTAAGCAACTTTGAAGTCCCAGAACAATGCTGTTTATTTAGAGCCCAATTTTAGTTGCCCTGACTGACACTGACACTCTTGCATTTCCTGTTAAGCAAATTATGACATAAGAGATTCTGACACCACTAATGTCAAAGGTGAATGTAGCACTCATAGGCTTGATGGCTAACAAAGATTTAAGTTGACTAAAATTGTAGCAACAATAATAACCCTAGCTTTTGGAAAGTGCAGGTTTGAATCCCATGGGTGGCATGTATTATTTTTTCTTTATTTTCACAGCAGCTGTGTGATGTGGTCGTGATTCGCTCTGAGTTGTACTTATTTGTACTATGTGAGAAGGGGCCCTTAGGAATGTGCCCTGGATCCATTCTCCTGACATGGCCAAGCCAATGAAGGCATCTTTTGCAAAGAATGGTGAACATGCTGCTAATGTTGGCGTGTTCCAAGACCTCTGTGTTAATAATAATATAATAATAACAAGAGCAATTGGAGATTTCTGACATCTGCCAATGGTTGACAAGGACTCAAAATAAAAGATATGTGATTCACATCGTGACCTGGACTTTACCTGGATCCAGATTCCACAACACAATGCAATAATTGGATACTGATCCAGAATGGTGTGACAAGATGTTGCAATCTGATATTTAATTCACAAGCTGAAATAAAATAGTGTCTTTCTGATCTTGGTTTTACATCATGACGTAATCCTTAAAAGTCCACAAAGGGAAATTCACCAGTGTGTGGTGAAAATTTGGTGAAAATCCATTAAGTAGTTTTGCCATAAACCTTCCATGTCCTAATATCTATATGTAGTGCAAATTTGGTGAGAATCCGTGAAGTAGGTTTTTTGTTGTTTTTTTTGTTGTTGTTTGTTTTGTTTTTTTACATAATCCTTCAAAGCCTATATAAAGTGAAATCTTGATCCAGAATCTGGATCACCTCCAAAATTTAATGGAACCTTCCATGGCCTAATATCTATCTGTGGTGAAAGTTTCATCAAAGGAGACACCGGTCAGCGACACTGGTAGAACTGATTTCACTCTACAATAGAGTTTGTTTGTTTGTTTTTTAAACTCTATTTAGACTGGGATCAAATGTTATCCCAGCAGAGTAAATTTTACTCAGCAAAATTTACTGTGTGGGTTTTTGTGTGTGTGTGTGTGTGTGTGTGTGTGTGTGTGTCACTATAAAGCACTTTTCTAATGTAAGTGTAAAAGCTTTGATGACCTTCATTTTACAGCCTGTTGTAAGTAATAATTACTATAGATACACAGCAGTCGTCACTACTGTTCCATGTGCAGTAAGATGTTCGAGTTTTTATGTCTATAGCCTCTGAGAAATGTAAATCAGTGTATCAGCATGCATCAAACAAGGAAATCTATGAATTACATCATTCAGCACATCTGGTTTAATATGTAATATTTTGGACAGTGACTCATTAGATCACACATGAAGAAATTTATTGTTTATGGTGGAGTGATTACTTTTTTGTGCTCAACCACTAATAGCTCTCAATATGTCAGACAACCCTATTTACAGTAAGATTCAAATCTCTAATTAGTAAGCCTTAGGATGTCATTAGTTAGCTCAAAATCATTTTCATCTCAGGAAAGCAACCACCTGAAACCATTCTGAATTATGTATGATACACAGAAATGTCTCACACTGCGATAATTAGAATAAATTAACAAGGTTTAAATAAGAGGTAACGAGGTGTGCTTACTGTTAAGCATCAAAGGAAACAAACCTGCACTTACATCATGACATCCAAATCTGACACATTCCTCTTGAATAATATAATAATTAAACCATATATATAAGAAGAAAAAAACAAGTTGAACATATTCTTATTTGTTTCTTTTGCAGTATTACATTTGTGGTACCCCTAATATTCATCGGCAGCTTGATTAGGTTGACCTTACTAGATTCCCTTTTGCTTTCAAGACTCTTTATTGCCATAAATCATCATAGCGTATTGTGGCTTTAACAATGTGCTGGAAATATTCCTCTCAGGTTTTGTTTCTTATTGACATGATAGCAGGATGCAGTTGCCAGCCTGTTACGCCAGCACAGGCAGCCTGAAAAGACAGTCTAGCTCTCCACTTTTATGTTTGTCAATGAATATTCTCAGTCATGTAGGTCTGCATTATTTAGAATTTTACTCGAATGAAACTGGATGTCTTGCTGTCTCTTCAATGCATTTTGCCACTTATTCAGAGTTTTTAGAATTAAAGGAGCAGAGTAAATCTTTGTTAATGGATAAATATTGCAACCTATTCAACATTTAAAGGTTCAGTGTATTCTTTTGACACATTTCATATAATATATGAAAAGGTAAGTATGATATTTTGTGCATATTACTATGAATTCCAGGTGGTTCTGCAAAAGGCCATTGGATGGGTGGGTAGCATTTGCCTCAGTGCTAGAAGGTCCCAGGTTTGCTTCCGGCATGGTTCTTTCTGTTCTTACTTACATGTTCTCCTCATATTTGTGAGAGTGTGTTTGTCTGTTTATATGTGGCAGCCTGTCAAAGTTATACCTTGCTCCCCCACCGCAGTGACCCTTATTTTGAATAAGCACATGCAGAAAATTAAGGTTCTGATTCAAGACTTAGTGTAGGCTCATTTGTCATGAAATAAAATTTGTGTATTTTTACGTATTTATTTATTTATTGTAAAAGCAAAAACTCACCTGATTCTGTTAATGATCAAGAATATGATTTCAACATTAAAAGAAAATAATGTGCCTTTTTTTTTTTTTTTTGTTCTAATGCCCTAAAATCAAAGATGGCCTCCATGATAGAAAAACAGCATGAATTTGACATTACGATTGATGCAAATCTGGTTCCAATATATATATTTTTATGCATCTATTCCTTGTAAAGGTGTATCTCAAGATGCCCACATGGATAACATATAATTAATTATTGTCACATTATTTAATTATATAATAATTATTATTATGTGACAATTATTAATTATTGTCACATAATTAATTATTGAAACATTTATTTAATTATTATTATTATCCTTAGTGATGGTTGTAACAAAATTACAAATCCGCTTCACATGTGGGCACCAGAATAATGTAGTGAAATTCTAAATCTCACCCGCCTCACATGCGGGCAGCATTATACACTGCAACAAAATTACATGCCTCGCAACGGGGGACCATTATATGTAGTGAAATTTAATTTATTTAATTATTTGGAATGAATGGCACCTCACATGGGCACCAATTTAATGCAGTGAAAGTATTGCTTAACTCCCAAATTGAATTAGACTGGCCTAGACATCATTTAATGGGTCACCAAAATGATTAACAATTTTAGGGTTTAATAATTATTATTTGATTAGATATTATTCTAATCTCCTCGGAAGCACCACCTATTTGAAGCATAGGTACTTTAATTTAAACATTCATTAATCAATCAGTCTCAAATTAATTAATCAGTCTAAATTTAATTAATCAGTCTCAGATCAAAAAGTCTGAATTCTACGATTGACCAACAGTTTCCTTCTGAACACAAAATGGACCACAGCAAAAATACACTTTACATTTTATTTACAATTATACAAGAAATGAACAGTTTACTGGCATTTTGTGGACAGTGATTAAATAAGTTCATTTATGGACACAATTTGCTTACTCATGAGACATTGAAAGAAAGACAGATGAAGCTTAAAGACTTTAAGTAAATAAATCTGATTAGAATATTGATGAAATTTGAAGCCAATTATTTTTAAGACAATTATTAAACAAACATATGAATATGTTTAAAAAGAAGCCACTTTGCATCCATTGACAACAAAACCCTTTTTCTGGAACCTTTAACTGGGTGACTTAGCTGATCCGTTGAAGAGATGGTTCTCCGTCCGTTGATGTGTTGATGCTCTTTGCAGCATGAGCTCATTTGGGTCAGGGGTTAACTCAGTGGTCTCCCTGGGTGATCCCAAAGGCTTGTGTTGGCTGGTTTTACAGACAGGATGGCTCCTGGCAGTCAGGTCGTCAGCTTGCTTGGACCCCAGAGGTGGAAGGCGTTTGTTGAAAATGGGTTCTGGTAGCTTTTAAAATGTTTGGTGGAGCCAGATTAAAAGTCTTTTTGAATTTAGAAAAAAGAAGATAAAACTTTAAAAGCATTGGAAAATTACAGAAAAAAAAGTAAAGTCACTTTTCTGTTCAGATTGGAAGTTCTCTTAAACCTTCGAAAGACTTGAATTCTCAAAATTTAAACAAGAATAAAGCAATGAATGAATGCCACGTGATAGCTTTAGGCTAGCTTAGCATGGAGCCTTGTTGACCCAAAAATAAATGTTAGAAAGGAAGAGAAAAGAGTTGCAGAGCGCTCCAAGAGAGGTTTGCAGAAGGGAGAAGAGAGCAAGCAGGAACTCTGTTCTAACTTTTAAAAGGGGACTTACATTACTAAACTCCGCCCATTTAGGGTGTGTAATTTCACAGAAAACTTCATGTGTTAGAAAGGCAGACAAAAATAATTAATTTATTTAAACACATTAACTATTTTGGCGTACTATTTGTTCTAAGACATGTGAATGGATACACATTATTAATAGTCACTTAAACACATCTTTTGGATAAATAGAATACTTCACCATCAACATCTTGATAGTGCAGAAAGATCACACTTAAACACACATCAGTTACAAGGAACACATGTCAATAAAATAGAAGGCTGATACCCCAGACACACCTCAAAAGGGGAGAGGCCGGTGGCTGAAGACACCTGGCTGTTATGGGCATACTCGATCCAGGCCAAATGGGTACTCCAGGCCGCCGGGTGCGCGGCCGTCACGCAGCGCAGGGCCTGTTCCACCTCCTGATTGACCCGTTCTGCTTGCCCGTTGGTCTGAGGATGATACCCGGACGAGAGACTCACCGTGGCCCCCAGTTCCCGGCAGAAGCTCCTCCAGACTTGCGAGGAGAACTGGGGACCGCGATCGGAGACGATGTCTGTTGGAATCCCATGCAGCCGGACGACGTGGTGGACCAGGAGGTCCGCTGTCTCCTGAGCAGTCGGGAGCTTCGGGAGGGCCACGAAGTGGGCCGCCTTGGAGAATCGGTCCACTATCGTGAGGATGGTGGTGTTGCCCTGGGACGGCGGGAGGCCCGTGACAAAATCCAGGCCGATGTGGGACCAGGGGCGATGAGGCACAGGCAGTGGCTGGAGCAGTCCCGATGCCCTGCGGTGGTCAGCCTTGCCCCTGGCGCAGGTGGTGCAGGCCTGGATATAATCTCGGACATCGGCCTCCAGGGACGCCCACCAGAAGTGCTGCCGGACAACTGCCACGGTCCTACGCACCCCTGGATGACAGGAGAACTTGGAGCCGTGACAGAAGTCCAGGACTGCAGCCCTGGCCTCTGGTGGGACGTAAAGTTTGTTCTTCGGCCCAGTTCCAGGATCCGGGCTCCGTGCCAGGGCCTCCCGGACGGTTTTCTCTACGTCCCAGGTGAGGGTGGCCACGATAGCGGACTCCGGGATGATAGGTTCCAGTGGATCCGACACCTCCGTTTTGACTTCGTCTTCATGCACCCGGGACAAGGCATCCGATCTCTGGTTTTTGGTCCCGGGACGGTAGGTGATCCGGAAGTCAAAACGGCCGAAGAACAGTGACCAGCGGGCTTGCCTGGGGTTCAGCCGCTTGGCGGTCCTGATATACTCCAGGTTCCGGTGATCAGTGAAAACCATGAATGGCACGGACGTTCCCTCCAACAGATGTCTCCACTCTTCAAGAGCCTCTTTCACCGCAAGGAGTTCTCGATTGCCGACGTCATAGTTCCGTTCGGCCGGGGTCAACCTGCGGGAAAAATAGGCACACGGGTGAAGGACCTTATCGGCCTTTCCGCTCTGGGATAGCACGGCTCCTATCCCTGAGTCCGAGGCGTCCACTTCAACCACAAACTGGCGACTAGGATCGGGCTGCACCAGAACAGGTGCAGATGAGAAGCGCCGTTTCAACTCCTTGAACGCGGCATCGCACCGATCCGACCAGGTGAAGGGGACTTTTGGAGAGGTCAGGGCTGTCAGGGGGCTAACTACCTGACTGTAGCCCTTAATGAACCTCCTGTAGAAATTTGCAAAGCCGAGGAACTGTTGCAGCTTCCTACGGCTGGTGGGTTGGGGCCAGTCTCTCACGGCCGCAACCTTGGCCGGATCAGGAGCGACGGAGTTGGGGGAGATGATAAACCCCAGGAAGGACAAAGAGGTGCGGTGAAACTCACACTTCTCACCCTTCACAAACAGCCGGTTCTCCAACAACCGCTGCAGGACCTGACGTACATGCCGGACATGAGTCTCAGGATCCGGAGAAAAGATGAGTATATCGCCTAGATATACGAAGACGAACGGGTGCAGGAAATCCCGCAAGACATCATTAACTAATGCTTGGAACGTCGCGGGGGCGTTTGTGAGGCCGAACGGCATGACCAGGTACTCAAAGTGACCTAAGGGGGTGTTAAATGCCGTCTTCCACTCGTCTCCCTTCCGGATCCGAACCAGGTGATACGCATTTCTAAGATCTAGCTTAGTGAATCAGGGCTCCATGCAGGGGCGTGAACACTGAATCCAACAAGGGCAACGGGTATCGATTACGAACCGTGATTTCGTTCAGTCCCCTATAATCAATGCATGGACGAAGTCCGCCGTCTTTTTTACCCACAAAAAAGAAACCTGCACCCATCGTGGAGGTGGAATTCCGGATCAACCCGGCGGCTAAAGAGTCCCAGATGTAGGTCTCCATTGATTCGCGGTCAGGTCGTGAGAGGTTGTACAGCCTGCAGGACGGGAACTCAACGCCTGGAACCAAATCAATGGCACAATCGTACGGACGGTGGGGGGGAAGGGTGAGCGCCAGATCCTTACTGAACACATCCACAAGGTCATGGTACTCCCCCGGCACCGTCCCAAGATTGGGCGGGACTCTGACCTCCTCCTTAGCCGGGGAACCAGGAGGAACCGAGGAACCTAAACATACCCGATGGCAGGTTTCGCTCCACTGAACCACTACCCCGGACGGCCAATCGATCCGGGGATTGTGTTTTAACATCCAAGGGAACCCGAGAATCACACGGGAGGTGGCAGGAGTCACAAAAAACTCGATCTCCTCCCGGTGGTTCCCTGACACCACCAGAGTTACTGGTGGTGTCTTATGTGTGATCAGAGGGAGTAGGGAGCCATGTAGTGCCCGCACCTGCACAGGCGAGGTAAGCGTCACCAGAGGGAGCCCTGCATCCCTGGCCCATCTGCTGTCTAGCAGATTCCCTTCAGAGCCCGTGTCCACCAGTGCTGGGGCCTTCAGGGTTAAATCCTCATGAAGGATTGTAACTGGGAGTCATGTGGCGATATGGGTATGTCCCACGTGAATGTTTTGGCCCACCCCTAACCCAGTTTCTAGGGGCGGGCGTTGGTGTTTAACCGCTCGGGGCAGTTCCTCACTTGATGCTCTATTGAGCCACAAACAAAGCACGCTCCACGGACCAGCTTCCTCTGTCTATCTGGTGGCCTAAATGTGGCCCTGCTCGTGTCCATAGCTTCATCAGCAGGGGGAGCTGTAACCACACGGAGCGTAGAGGCCGTGGAGCGTGGGGAGGGCGGAGCTCGGTCGGAACCGGAAGGGAGAGGGACGGCGCGTGCCCGGCCATGCCCTTCGTCTCGCTCCCGACGGCGTTCTTCTAACCGTTTGTCTAATCGTATAACGAGATCAATAAGCCCGTCTAAATCCCGCGGTTCGTCCTTGGCCACCAGGTGCTCCTTCAGAACCAACGACAGTCCGTTTACGAAGGCGGCACGGAGGGCAGTGCTATTCCAGCCGGACCTCGCAGCCGCGATGCGGAAGTCGACTGCATAAGCAGCTGCGCTCCGGCGCCCCTGTCTCATTGACAGCAGCACGGCTGAAGCGGTCTCTCCTCTGATCGAACACTGTTCTGAATTCCCTCACAAACCCATCATATGTCAGAAGGAGCCGTGAATTTTGCTCCCAGAGCGCTGTAGCCCAAGCGTGTGCCTCACCGCGAAGCAGATTAATCACATAAGCTATCTTACTAGCATCAGTCGCGTACATGACGGGACGTTGTGCGAAGACGAGCGAATACTGCATAAGAAAGTCCGCGCACGTCTCCACACAACCCCCGTACGGCTCTGGAGGGCTTATGTATGCTTCAGGGGAAGGTGGGAGGGGTCGTTGAACGACCTGTGGAACGTCACTGTTGCGCACAGGATCGACAGGAGGGGGAGATGCAGCAGCGCCCTGAGGGCGCGCTTCCACCTGCGCGGCGAGAGCCTCCACCCTGCGGTTAAGGAGGACGTTCTGCTCGGTCATTAGATCCAACCGAGCCGTAAAAGTGGTGAGGATTCGCTGCAACTCACCGATCATTTCTCCTGCAGACGCCTGTGCGCCCTGCTCTTCCATTGGCCGTTCAACAGCCGGTTGACGCCCCTCGGGGTCCATGACGTTGGCCGAGATATCCTGTTGTGAAAGTGTAGGAACACGGACCCACAACAGGGGGCGCAAATGAACGGACAATGGAGGTAGCCAAATAACAACACTTTACGGTTGTGACAAAAAGCACAACAAACACAACAGATTACAACAATAGACAAGAAGTCAATTCACACAATGTGTCACGTGGGCAGGCTCAAAGATAAGAGACGTCTGTCCAAAGCAGAACCGGAACCACACGATTTCCTCCGCCACCGAACCCCGGGAATACTGGAGCCGCCAAGTCCCGAACTCCCAGGTGGCCACTGCTTCCGCGTGTCGTATCTGGTACTGCTTCAAGGTAGAGCGATATCTCGGCAAAGAGGTGGAGATGTCGTCCTGCTGATATACCACTGCTGATCTACCACTGCTGATCAGCTGATTGGTGACAGCTGTCGTAGGCGATAAGTGACAGCTGTCACCCCGGCTGCTCCTGTGAGGCGGCAGCGCCCTCTGGTGCCTGGAGCCCGCACTCCAGACAGGGCGCCCTCTGGTGGTGATGGGCCAGCAGTACCTCCTCTTCAGTGGCCCACACAACAGTGATCACACCTTGGAGAGCTGTTGCACCAAGTGGACTGACATGAATCATGGCTCCAACACGAGAGATGTCAACTGAAACAAACTCTTAAAAGAGGGTAAATCATCATGCACTGTTGCAAAAGATGTTGGTTGTTCACAGTCAGCTGTGTCTAATCTCTGGACCAAATACAAACAACATGGGAAGGTTGTTAAAGGCAAACATACTGGTAGACCAAGGAAGACATCAAAGTGTCAAGACAGAAAACTTAAAGCAATATGTCTCAAAAATCGAAAATGCACAACAAAACAAATGAGGAACGAATGGGAGGAAACTGGAGTCAACATCTGTGACCAAACTGTAAGAAACTGCCTAAAGGAAATGAGATTTACATACAGAAAAGCTAAACGAAAGCCATCATTAACACCTAAACAGAAAAAAACAAGGTTACAATGGGCTAAGGAAAAGCAATCGTGGACTGTGGATGACTGGATGAAAGTCATATTCAGTGATGAATCTCGAATCTGCATTGGGCAAGGTGATGATGCTGGAACTTTTGTTTGGTGCCGTTCCAATGAGATTTATAAAGATGACAACAGCAACAGCAATCAGAGAAAGTTGGAGCCAGATTGATGAAGAGTACTGTTTGTCACTCATTAAGTCCATGCCTCAGAGAGCAAGCTGTTATAAAAGCCAGAGGTGCAACAAAATACTAGTGATGTGTTGGAGCGTTCTTTTGTTTTTCATGATTCCATAATTTTTTCCTCAGAATTGAGTGATTCCATATTTTTTCCCCTCTGCTTGGTCTAAAAACGTAGCCGTTACTGACTGCCACAATTTTTTTTTTCCTGATTTCTTATAGTGTTTCTTAAAGCCAGAAAGTTGCCATTTGAAATGACTTTAGTTTTGTGTCATGTCTGTGATCTGCTTTTTTTCTACAAAATTAAACAACTGAATGAACATCCTCTGAGGCCGGTGATTCCATAATTTTTGCCAGGGGTTGTAAAGATGACTGCCTGAAGAGAACATGTAAATTTCCACAGTCATTGATGATATGGGGCTACATGTCAGGTAAAGGCACTGGGGAGATGGCTCTCATTACATCATCAATAGTTCATCAAATGTCATCAAATGTTGATAGTGCATATGAAACTTTTTTACAAATATTTACATCATTATATGATAAAAATTGTCCAATTAAACAAGACTACAGAAAACAAAAAATCCAAGCTCGACCATGGATGACGAAAGGGTTACGAAATGCATGTAATAAGAAAAATACACTGTATAGAGAATTCATAAAACTAAAGACTAAAGAGGCAGAAAATAGATATAAGAAATACAAAAATAGATTAACTAATATTATACGGGTATGTAGGAAGGAATATTATAGTAACATATTATATAATAACAAAAACAATATTAAAGGAATATGGGATATATTAAATAGCATTATCAAAAATGGTAATAAAAAACAGAGTTACCCTCAGTATTTCATTGATAATAATGTCAAGAAGGAAAATAAGGATGAGGTAGTCAACGGTTTTAATAATTTTTTTGTAAATATTGGACCAAGCTTGGCAGAAAAAATTCCCGATTCCCAACCTGAGGATTGGGATAATAATCTCATAGAAAGAAATCCCTGTTCAATGTTCCTCACAGCAGTGGATGGAAATGAAATTATAGACATTGTGAATAATTGTAAATATAAAACATCTACCGATTTAAATGAAATTGATATGGTGGTGGTAAAACAGGTCATTGAATGGATTGTAGAACCATTAACATACATCTGTAACTTATCATTTCAAACCGGTAAATTTCCCAATCAAATGAAAATAGCTAAGGTTGTGCCGCTGTATAAGACTGGGGATAGACACCACTTCACAAATTATAGACCTGTTTCTTTGCTTCCACAATTTTCCAAATTATTAGAAAAGTTATTCAATAATAGATTAGACAAATTCATAAATAAACATAAATTACTTACTGATAGTCAATATGGATTCAGAGCACATAGTTCAACATCACTTGCATTAATAGAATCAGTTGAGGAGATTACAAACACCATAGACCACAAATTACATTCAGTTGGAATATTTATAGACCTTAAAAAGGCTTTTGATACAATTAATCATGACATATTAATCAATAAACTTGAACAGTATGGGATTAGGGGGTTGGTGTTGCACTGGGTGAGAAGCTACTTAAGTAACAGAAAACAGTTTGTGAAGTTGGGGGAATATACATCATCATGCTTGGACAATGCTTGTGGCGTCCCACAGGGGTCAGTATTGGGTCCAAAACTGTTTCTAATTTATATAAATGATATTGTCAATGTTTCCAAAATATTAAAATTAGTATTATTTGCAGATGACACAAGCATTTTTTGTTCAGGGGGGGATTTGCAGGAGTTACTGAGGAGGATCAGTATAGAAATGGGAAAATTGAAAATATGGTTTGACAGAAATAAATTATCATTAAACTTAAGTAAAACAAAATACATGTTATTTGGCTATTGTAATACAGACATACAGGTTCAGTTACAAGTCGAGGGGGTAGATATTGAAAGGGTACATGAAAATAAGTTTCTGGGGGTGATAATAGATGATAAGATAAACTGGAAGACTCATATAAAACATATACAAAGTAAACTGTCAAGAAGCATTTCAGTTCTAAACAAAGCAAAACATATTCTGGACCACAACTCACTCCGCATTCTTTACTGCTCACTGGTTTTACCATATTTACAGTACTGTGCAGAGGTATGGGGTAATACTTATAAAGGTACAACACAATCACTATCAGTAATGCAGAAAAGAGCTATAAGAATTATTCATAATACTGGCTATAGAGATCATACAAATCCACTATTTTTACAATCCAAATTCTTAAAATTCACAGACTTGGTTCATTTTCAAACAGTACAAATTGTGTATAAAGCAATAAACAATTTACTTCCAGCAAATATTAAAAATATGTTTTTTAACAGATCAGGGGATTACAGTCTGAGGGGGAAATTTATTTAAAGCATCAGTGGGCACGAACAACATTAAAAGGTTTCTGTATTTCTGTCTGTGGGGTGAGGATGTGGAACAGATTGGGAGTGGGGCTCAAGCAATGTCCAAGCATGAACCAGTTCAAACAGCGGTACAAAAATATGGTTTTTTCTGGGTATAGGGAGGAAGAAGGGTAATGAGGGTTAGGGTGTTTTTGTTGTTTGCTTCGGCTTGTAAATATATAGTATTTTGTATGTAAGTAGGTATGTGTAGGTGTATATTTATGTTTGTGTATATATATGTGTATATGTATATATGTGTATGTTGATGTGTATATGTATGTGTGTGTATATATATGTATATATATATATATTGATATCGGTTTAGGTGTGTAGGAATTTATGTGTATATGTGGCAAAGGGTATTACTGGTTGTGGGGAAGAAGGGGTAGGGATAAATAAGCTGATGCTTCACCCTACCCCTTTTCGGACATGTTGGGTACACAGTAGGAACTTTTTTGTTGTTGTCTTTACTGATCTATCTTGTAATTGTTGTTGTATCAAATGTTCGAAATAAACAGTTTTCATTCATTCATTCATTCATTCATTCATTCATTCATTCAATAAATGCACAAGTTTACGTTGATATTTTGGACACTTTTCTTATCCCATCAATTGAAAGGATGTTTGGGGATGATGAAATCATTTTTCAAGATGATAATGCATCTTGCCATAGAGCAAAAACTATGAAAACATTCCTTGCAAAAAGACACATAGGGTCAATGTCATGGCCTGCAAATAGTCCGGATCTTAATCCAATTGAAAATCTTTGGTGGAAGTTGAAGAAAATGGTCCATAACAAGGCTCCAACCTGCAAAGCTGATCTGGCAACAGCAATCAGAGAAAGTTGGAGCCAGATTGATGAAGAGTACTGTTTGTCACTCATTAAGTCCATGCCTCAGAGACTGCAAGCTGTTATAAAAGCCAGAGGTGGTGCAACAAAATACTAGTGATGTGTTGGAGCGTTCTTTTGTTTTTCATGATTCCATAATTTTTTCCCCGGAATTGAGTGATTCCATATTTTTTTCCCTTTGCTTGGTCTAAAAAAGTAACCGTTACTGACTGCCACAATTTTTTTTTCCTGATTTCTTAAAGTGTTTCTTAAAGCCAGAAAGTTGCCATTTGAAATGACTTTAGTTTTGTGTCATGTCTGTGATCTGCTTTTTTTTCTACAAAATTAAACAACTGAATGAACATCCTCCGAGGCCGGTGATTCCATAATTTTTGCCAGGGGTTGTATATTAGTACATACTCAGTGTGCCCTGTGCCATTATGCACAGCGATCAGTGAAAGCAGGAGCACACGGAGAGCCTCTGATGACAATCTCACGTGCTCAAACAAAGAGTGTGTAACTATCAGGATTGCTCAACTAGTTTGCATGTGAATGTTACTGGATAACTCTGTTGCTGTCCTCAATTCAAACCTCAGGTTTTGTTGAGAAAGCATTAATGTATTTATTTAATTAGGGCAAATTGAGGCAATGCATTACATGGTATATGCCAAAACTGGCAGAACAACTGGCAAATGCAATTTGATCTTGCAAGACAGACAACATATAGTGCGTGGGTGAATGTGGAGTGTGTATGCCCCTCACCTGCCCTTCTTGATCAGCCTGTAACATTTCAGATAAAGCTCTCACACACTCACTCATCTTCAACCGCATAGTCCAATTAAGGGTCGCGGGGAGCTAGAACCTATCCCAGCAGTCATAGAGCGTCAGGGGGAGCACACCCTGAACTGGACACCAGTCTGTCGCAGGACCACATATAGACAAACAAACACATTCACACCCGTATGCACATCTACGGACAATTTAAAGCTTCCATTCCACCGAACCTGTGTGTCTTTGGATGTGGGAGGAAGCCGGAGCACCCTGAGAGAACCCACACAAACATGGTGAGAACACACAAATGCCACACAGAAAGGCCACAGGTGGGAATCGAACCCATGACCTTCTCGCTGTGAGGCAACAGTGCTAACCACTAAGACACCATGCTGTCCTCATTTAGAGCTATTTAATACAATTTCTATCAAGAAGGGCTGGACACCAAAATAACGTAGAGACAGTTAAGAACAAAAGACGAGTGGTGGCCAAAGAGGCAGAACCCCCACAATACAATATACCAGGACAAACAGCAACACATAAACAGGCAGTGACAGTAACAGTATGTTGTCTAATTAGTGAAGATCCATACACCTATTCCAGGACACCAGAGTCTTGATCCCCTTGGGAACACCCAGAACTAAATTGTGGTGACAGCCATGAACACTGTACCATCCACGTACAGAGACCCAGATCACAGCTGAATGTCTGATCACTACTGTGGCTGGTGGGTTGGGCCAAGACCAAAGTACAGAACTTTACCATATGGCATGGATCACTCTGGCATGACAGGAGCCACACAGGTGAGTGCATGTACATTGGCGAAAAGGGATCCAGGATGCAGAGCCCCATGGGAAACCAGGAGAACCAGGAGAGCAGAAGAGCCCAGGGGCCAGGGAGAGAATTCACCACAGCCACCGGAGCAGCTTGATGGACCACAGAGGAAGCAGCCAATGCACAACCTGATGCTCACCCTTCCCCAAACGGAGACACAGGAAGCATCCCTGTGCACAAGAGGAAGTGCATAGGGTGCCTACACCAGGCCACAGGGAGGCGCCCCGGCACCAAAACATATAGGCCATGACCCCACAGGGGAAGAGCAGCAGGGGTGATAAGGCAGAGGAGTTACCACACCCAATCCCCGAGCCCGAGAAGGGACCGTTGAGGGTGAGAACCGAGACATAGAATAGACATATCTTTTTATTATGTGAAGTTTCAGACAGACTGCCACACTGAATTAAACACAGCGGGCCCAACATCAATGTTTGAATGCAGTGGCTGGATGCAGTTTTTCCACATTAGGTTAAGGTTTAAACCTTTAGTGTATATATGAATACAAAGATATAGATTATTTGTATTTGCAGGAAACAAGTACCCACAGCAACCACAATGTGTCTTAAGAGTTCATATACTAACCAACATGGCAGAGTCTTCATCTAAGGAGAAGTCAAAAACTGTGGATTTTGGACTTTGCTTTATTTGTCAGCTGAGCTGCAAACAGATTATACAAACTATGTGCTTCATCCTTCTTTGCCTTCAGTAGAGAAACTAATTACAACTGATGTTCGATGTTCAAATGAGGAAACAGAGTTTTCTGCATTAAAGGATCACAAAAGTGGTTTGCCTGCGGATGAACTGCTACAGAAAAGTGTTTCCAACCACAAGACTTGCTACAAGGACCTCACAAATAAAACACATTGAATAAGCAAACAGCAGATATGAGAAGGGACAAACAACAGGCAGGCTCAGAAAGAAGAAAACAGAAACAGAAGAAAAAAGGACCAGCATCAGAATCCATGTCAACATGTATTTCCACGTCACGACCTATATGAACCAGAAGTAAGACTTTTGACATGGAGATGTGTCATTTGCCAAGAAGACAAAGCAGACAACTTGCATGATGTCTCAACTGAAAACATGGGAGCTCAGCTCAAGGCAGTTGGCCAACAGACAACAAATGAACTCTTGAAAGTCAGACTGACCAATGTTGTTGGATCATCTGATCTTTTAACAGCAGTTGCAGAAGACATGAAGTATCACCTGCTGAGCTTAAGCCATGCAAACTGAGACATAGAAAAGGCGAAGAGACAACTCCCAAAACATCAACGTTCTAATCCAATTACATTTTTTCCGCAAATCTGACTGGCTAATCGTGTGAGATTTCAGACCATAAATATCACGGACAATTTAAAGCTTCCAGTTCACCTAACCTGCATGCCTTTGGATGTGGGAGGAAGCACCTAGAGGGAACCTACACAAACTCAGGGAGAATATGCAAACTCCATAAAATATCACAACTTCATAAATAACTCAAAGGTCATGTAGACATGTTGTCATGAAATGTCTCTGCATTTCCTATTATTCATCTCATGGAGAAAGTGAAATTTCAGCAAATGTAATACTGAGACTGTAGACTTTCCTGGGCACAGCATTCAACTGCATCCAGGATGATAGCTTGTGTTCTAGCCTACAGATAACTCCTGTTGAGGTGTGTGTGTGTGTGTGTGTGTGTGTGTGTGTGTGTGTGTGTGTGTGTGTGTGTGTGTGTGTGTGTGTGTGTGTGTGTGGGTGGAGCACTCATGAGAAAAGGCCTTGTGTTCCGATACTCGATGGGAGAACATATTTTGTGCTTTCCACTTTTCATTGCTGGATTTCATGTATTATGAAGAGGAGGGGAGGATGGGGTGGGGGGTGGGGGGCTCCCCTTTGGATCATCATTCCTACAAATGAAGACAATGTAGTACCACAGCAACCATATTTGGACATATCCGAAGCCAGGATCTTTGTGACTAATTCACCAGTCAGCTGAGAACCATGGGCTCACAATAAATTGCCAATGTAGCTCCAGGGATCTGTGGCTGAACTTTTTCAGGCAGCTGGAGATACTGTTCTGTGAATTTAGACAGTTGCTCATTGGACTGAAGAAAGGTGGGAAGGGGCTTCAGGCATGTGACACAAATTGGCCCATCCTCAATTTAGCCTTGTAGACCAGTCTATGGGGGGAAAGTGCTTCTCTATTCATGGGTGCCCAAGAATGAGAGGTATTGCATCTGTGGAGAGTGGATAAGGTTATGCATTCAGAGTGAATAACTGATGGCTTGATGGAACACCTGGCACAAAGAAGAATCTCCATGTCACTGTTGTGCCAGGTTGTAGTCCATAAAGCTGGTGTCAGCTTCAGGATCTATGAAACTGACAGTCATTGAGTGAAGATATGTGCTGGTGTCTAACGTTGGGTGACTGGTGGATCAAAAAGCTCAAAAGGAAACACACACACACACACACACACACACACACACACACACACACACACACACACACACACACACACACACACACACACACACACACACACACACACACACACACACAGTCAGTCAGGTGTTGGCCAACTAAATTGGTACTGTGGCGGTTGTGGTGGAATAGATGTGCAATTCCAAGTGATATCAGCATTAGAACATACAACCCCAATTTCAGTGAAGTTGGGATGTTGTGTGAAATGTAAATAAGAACAGAATACAATGATTTGCAAATCCTCTTCAACCTATATTCAATTGAATACACCACAAAGACAAGATTAATGTTCAAACTGATAAAGTTTATTGTTTTTGTACAAATATCTGCTCATTTTGAAATGGATGCCTGCAAAACATTTCAAAAATGCTGGGACAGGGGCAACAAAAGACTGGGAATGTTGATGAATGCTTAAAGAACACCTGTTTGGAACATTCCACAGGTGAACAGGTTAATTGGAAACAGGTGACTGTCATGATTGGGCATAAAAGGAGCATCCCCAAAAGGCTCAGCTGTTCACAAGGAAAGATGGAGGATCACCACTTTGTGAACAACTGCATGAAAAAAATAAAGAACAATGTTTCTCAACATTCATTTGCAAGGAATTTAGGGATTCCATCATCTACATTCCATAATATAATCAGAAGATTCAGAGAGTCTGGAGAACTTTCTACACGTAAGCGGCAAGGCCAGAACCAATACTGAACGCGCATGACCTTCAATCCCTCAGGTGGCACTGCATTCAAATCCAACATCATTGTGTAAAGGATCTTACCGTGTGGGCTTAGGAACACTTCAAAAAACCATTGTCAGTTACCACAGTCCGTCGCTACATCTACAAATGCAAGTTAAAACTCTACCATGCAAAGCGAAAGCCATACATCAGCAACATCCAGAAATGCCGCCACCTTCTCTGGACCCGAGTTCATTTGAAATCGACAGACGCAAAGTGGAAAAGTGTGCTGAGGTCTGATGAGTCCAAATTTCAAACTGTTTTTGGAAATCATGGATGTCGTGTCTTCCGGACAAAAGAGGAAAAAGACCATCCAGATTGTTACCAGCGCAAAGTTCAAAAGCCAGCATCTGTGATGGTATGGGGGTTGTGTTAGTGCCCATGGCATGGGCAACTTACACATCTGTGATGGCACCATCAGTGCTGAAAGGTAAATCCAGGTTTTGGAGCAACACATGCTGCCATCTAAGCAACATCTATTTCAGGGACGTCCCTGCTTATTTCAGCAAGACAACACCAAGCCACATTCTGCATGTGTTACAACAGCGTGGCTTCATAGTAAAAGAGTACGGGTACTAGACTGGCCTGCCTGCAGTCCAGACCTGTTGCCCATTGAAAATGTGTGCGCATTATGAAGTGCAAAATACGACAACAGAGACCCCGGACTGTTGAACAACTGAAGTTGTACATCAAGCAAGAATGGGAAAGAATTCCATCTAGAAAGCTTCAACAATTAGTGTCGTCAGTTCCCAAACACTTATTCAGTGTTGTTAGAAGGAAAGGTGATGTAACACAGTGGCAAACATATCGCTGTCCCAGCTTTTTTGAAATGTATTGCAGGCATCCATTTCAAAATGAGCAAATATTTGTCAAAATCAATAAAGTTTATCAGTTTGAACATTAAATATCTTGTCTTTGTGGTGTCTTCAATTGAATATAGGTTGCAGAGGATTTGCAAAACATGGTATTCTGTTTTTTTTTATTTACATTTTACACAACATCCCAACTTCATTGGAATTGGGGTTGTATGACAGTCAACTGCATTCAAACCCATGACAGTGTAGCACCTTTAAGTTGGGACTTTGAAGATGTCTTATTGTGCCAAATCAGGTTCTTATCTTAATCTTATTTTTTTTTTACAGTTACATATGACTGGGACCTAATGTTAAGCATCTCCAATGTGCCACCATTTTATATGACTGAGCGTGTAGGAATTCTCTGTCATGTACCCATCTGTGATGGGTTATTATTTTATTTTATTTTATTTTATTTTTTGGTGTTTATTCAGGTCTGTTCCCCTTTTTAGTCTGTTAAGTTATATGTCTTTGTGTTTTTTTCTATATTAACAGCCCTTCAGGTTTCACTTGATTTTTGCAGTTCCTTTCTCAGTTGTGTTCAGGTTATGACTTCGGGTCAAGTGTTGTGTTTCTTTTCACATGGAAGTCTGTTCTCTGCTGCGCCCTTGTGTTCTCCTTTTGTCAGTACATGTTCTTGTGTAATCAGTTCAGGTGTGCCTCATTAGTTCAGCTGGTTATTTAAAGAGTAGGTGACACCGAAAAATGTGTACAATTAATCACTAAAAATGATGAAGTGTTGATATCTTAAAAAATTCTGAACAATAAAAGTCAATAAGTGCACAGTTGAAGGATAAACTAGAGCTGTCTGAAGCCTGCGCTCTATTTCAGCCCCATTCATCCCTCAGCCGCAGCCATACTGATGCTACATCATCACCAGAATGGCATCTGCTTATTCAAGCCCAAATCAATTGTAAACACAGCGGAGGTCGAGATGCTTTCAGATGATTTTTTTTTTATATATAAATATATAGTGTGGAGCATTTTTTTTTTTAAAGTGCAGTCTGGAGGTTTTCCTGAAGCAGCTGTGGGGGACACAGCATTTATGGTTTAGATCCTTTTGTGCAGCACTTTGGTAACATTCCGTTTGTAAAATGTGCTGTAGAAATAGAGTGGATTGGATTGAACTGAACTGGATGGTTTAGAGACTTATTTAGATGACAATAAACCTTGGAGGAAAACCTTCAGTCTGACAACAGTGATGATATTGGCAGAGTTCAAAACACAGAATGGTACTTAAAATAATGCAGGTGATTTCGGCATGGGTGGAGGTGATAAACTGTTTTTTTTTTTGGGGTGGGGGGGGGGGATTTTTTGCCAGCTCTTTGGTCATAATCAATTGATTAAAAAAATAGTTTTACTATATGTGAAATTAGAAAATAAAGTGATGAGGAAGTGTGGATTTTTTTATTTGTTTTTCTTAGAAACAATTTCAAATCTGAAAAATGACACGGAGGACTGAAAATATTAGCTGTTTATAAAATAAATATTGTTTTCCTTCTTGAATATGTTATTATTAAATATTAAAACCATTCACACAAGAAGTAAACATATGAGACTTCGAGGTCTGGGTATGAAAAGTGTGACATTTCTGTGAAAAAAATCCTGTAAGTGCCACATGATCTGAACTTGTACAACAAAGTGTCTTTCCCATAGCAAAAATTGTCTACTTTCTGTTGAAGACATCCCTGATAGCCTAAAATCAGCCCTTCATTGGGTATTTTAATGGTTTTCGCTCAGAAACATGCAAAAATTAGGAATTTTTGGTGACAAAAATTTTGACTGTATCACATACAATATATGTTGAAAAATAGAACTCAGCCACATGGGGTGTGCAGCCAGTACATTCTGGGTGCCAGTCCCAAGCCTGGATAAATGAGGAGGGTTGTGTCAGGAAGGGCATCCGGCGTAAAACAAGCCAACCCAACTATACAGACTAAGAATCGAATTTCCATACCGGATTGGTCACGGCCCGGGGTAACAATGTCCGCCACCGGTGCGGTTGCCCAACAGGGTGCCGGTGGAAATTGGGCTACTGCTAGGTGAAGACGACGAAGAAGAGGAGGAGAACATTTCAACAAACAGCGGGAGAAGAAGAAAACTAGAAGGGTGGAAATGAGAGTGGGGACTTTGAATGTTGGTAGTATGACTGGTAAAGAGAGAGAGCTGGCTGATATGATGGAGAGGAGAAAGGTAGACATATTGTGTGTGTAAGAGACCAAGTGGAAGGGAAGTAAGAGCAGGAGCATCGGCGGTGGGTACAAGTTGTTGTACCATGGTGAGGACAGGAAGAGAAATGGTGTTAGGGTCATTTTAAAGGAAGAGTATGTTAAAAGTGTGTTGGAGGTTAAGCGAGTGTCTGATAGGGTGATGAGTGTGAAGTTAGAAATTGAAGGGGTGATGATGAATATCATCAGTGCACATGCCCCACAGGTAGGTCATGAGATGAAGGAGAAAGAAGATTTCTGGAGTGTGTTAGATGAGGTGGTGGAGAATGTGCACAAGCATGAAAGAGTGGTGATAGGAGCGGACTTCAATGGGCATGTTGGTGAAGGGAAGAGAGGTGACGAGGAAGTAATGGGTACATATGGTATCAAGGATAGGAATGGGGAAGGACAGATGGTCATTGATTTTGCAAAAAGGATGGACATGGCTGTGGTGAATACCTACTTTAAGAAAAGGGAGGAGCACAGCGTAACATATAAGAGTGGAGGAATGTGCACACAGGTGGACTACATTCTTTACAGGAGATGCAAGCTAAAAGAAATCAGAGACTGTAAGGTGGTGGCAGGAGAGAGTATCGTTAGACAGCATAGGATGGTTGTTTGTAGGATGACTTTAGAGGTAAAGAAGAAGAAAATAGTGAGAGCTCAACAAAGGATCAGATGGTGGAAGCTGAAGGAGGAAGACTGTTGTGTGAAATTTAGCGAGCAGGTGAGAGAAACACTGGTTGGAGTGGAAGCAATTTTGGACAACTGGAAAAGTACTGCAGATGTGGTGAGGGAGACAGCTAGGACAGTACTGGGTATGACATCTGGACAGTGGAAGGAAGACAAGGAGACTTGGTGGTGGAATGAAGAGGTCCAGGAAAGCATAAGGAGAAAGAGGTTGGCGAAAAAGTTTTGGGATAGTCGGAGAGATGAAGAAAGTACACAGGAGTACAAGGAGATGTGGTGTAAGGCGAAATGAGAAGTGGCAAAAGCAAAGGAAAAGGCATATTGCGAGCTGTACAAGAAGTTGAATAGTAAGGAAGGAGAAAAGGACTTGTACCGATTGACCAGACAAAGGGACAGAGCTGGAAAGGCTGTGCAGCAGGTTAGGGTGGTAAGAGATGCACATGGTAATGTGCTGACAAGTGAGGAGTGTGTGCTGAGAAGGTGGAGGGAATATTTTGAAGAGCTGATGAATAAAGAAAATGAGCAAAAGAAAAGGCTGGATGATGTGGTGAGAGTAAATCAGGAAGTACAAGAGATTAGTAAGGAAGAAGTGAGGGCTGCTATGAAGAGGATGAAGAGTGGAAAGGCAGTTGGTTCAGATGATATTTCAGTGGAGGCATGGAAATGTCTAGGAGAGATGGCAGTACAGTTTCTAACCAGATTGTTTAATAAAATCTTGGAAAGTGAGAGGATGCCTGAAGAGTGGAGATGAAGTGTACTGGTCCTATTTTCAAGAACAAGGGTGATGTGCAGAGCTGCAGTAACTACAGAGGCATAAAGTTGATCAGCCACAGCATGAAGTTATGGGAAAGAGTAGCAGAAGCTAGGCTTAGAAAACAGATGAAGATCTGTGAGCAGCAATATGGTTTCATGCCGAGAAAGAGCCCTACAGATGCAATGTTTGCTCTGAGAATACTGTTGGAGAAGTACAGAGAAGGCCAGAAAGAGTTATATTGTGTGTTTCTGGACTTAGAAGAAGCTTATGATAGGGTGCCAAGAGAAGAGCTGTGGTATTGTATGAGGAAGTCTGGAGTGGCAGAGAAGTATGTTAGGGTAGTGCAGGACATGTACAAGAATAGTGTGACAGCGGTGAGATGCGCAGTCGGCATGACAGACTCATTCAAGGTGGAGGTGGGATTACACGAAGGATCAGCTCTGAGTCCTTTCTTGTTTGCAGTGGTGATGGACAGGTTGATGGATGAGATCAGACAGGAGTCCCCATGGACTATGATGTTTGCATTGTGATCTGTAATAAGAGTAGAGAGCAAGTTGAGTCTTGTCTGGAGAGGTGGAGATATGCTTTGGAGAGAACGGGAATGAAAGTCAGTAGAAGTAAGACTGAGTACATGTGTGTGAATGGGAGGGAGCCCAGTGGAATAGTGCAGTTACAAGGAGTAGAAGCGGAGAAAGTAGATGAGTTTAAATATTTGGGGTCAACTGTTTAAAGTAATGGAGAGTGTGGTAGAGAGGTGAAGAAGAGAGTGCAGGCAGGGTGGAGTGGGTGGAGAAAGGTGGCAGGAGTGATTTGTGACCGAAGAATATCAGCAAGAGTGAAGGGGAAAGTTTACAAGACAGTAGTGAGACCATCTATGTTGTACGGCTTAGAGACGGTGGCACTAACAAAAAGACAGGAGGCAGAGCTGGAGGTGGCAGAGCTGAAGATGTTGAGATTCTCTTTGGGAGTGACAAGAATGGACAAGATTAGGAATGAACATATCAGAGGGACAGCTCAGGTGGGATGGTTTGGAGACAAAGTCAGAGAGGCAAGATTGAGATGGTTTGGACATGTGCAGAGGAGGGACCCCGAATTGGATAAAGACTGCATTTTTGTTAGATCCTTTCACTCTCCTGCTGTGTGTTTGATACTACACTCTGAGATAAAGACTGTATTTTTGTTGAATCCTTTCACTCTCCTGCCGTGTGTTAGATACCACACCTCTATTCGAAGAAGACCAGAGCAGGCAACATCTTGGCAAGGGAGAGCTTGGCGCCTGCAGCATATCTCTCCTGGAGCCCTTCCGCCTGCACCCAGTGTTAAACACACTGAGCCAAGTGGTAAAGGCACCCTTGCAGATTTGCTTCCCTGGTGGGGGGGTGACCTAGGTGGGAAATGTCCGGGGAGCAATGACCGGGGGTATTCCCTGATACCGGAATAGACTCCTGCCTCTATGGACCTGGTGCTTCGGGCCTCTTCTTATGCTGCCATGATCAGAGCCTCTGTGTTGTGTTGGGCTTGGTCTTCCATGATATCTCCTCCTTCTGTTCTTGGTCACCGTCTGTCTTCAGCTGCCCCAACCAGCCCCAACCAGTCCCAGCAGAAGACTGCCCCTCCCTGAGCCTGGTTCTGCTGGAGGTTTCTTCCTGTTAAAAGGGAGTTTTTCCTTCCCACTGTAGCCAAGTGCTTGCTCACAGGGGGTCGTTTTGACCGTTGGGGTTTTACATAATTATTGTATGGCCTTGCCTTACAATATAAAGCGCCTTGGGGCAACTGTTTGTTGTGATTTGGCGCTATATAAAAAAATTGATTGATTGACTTCACATTTTCCATTTTTCTTACGTTACAACTTTATTCCAAAATGGAGTAAATTCATTTTTTCCTTCAGAATTCTACTCTGAAAACCATACAATGACAACATAACAAAAGGTTTTTTTTTTTTAATTTGCAAATTTATTAAACATAAAAAAAGAAACCACATGTACCTAAGTAATCACCCTTTGGCACCAATTACAACCTCAAGTCTTCTTGAATATGATGCCACAAGCTGGGCATACCAGGTCATTGGGCAGTTTGTCCATTCTTCTTTGTAGCTCCTCTCAAGCTCTACCAGGTTGAATGGGGAGTGTTACATTTTCAGATCTCCCAATTTCAATTTTTTCAATTTATTTTCATCTATATAGCACCAAATCACAAAAGACTTGCTTCAAGGCACTTCACACAAGTAAGGTCTAAACTTACTAACCCCCAGAGGAGCAGTGGCAAGGAAAAACTCCCTCTGAGGAAGAAACCTCAAGCAGACCAGACTCAAAGGGGTGACCCTCTGCTTGGGCCATGCTACAGACATAAATTATAGAAGAATTCACAAAACGAATATACAGGAAATGCTGTTGGTGCACAGGACAGGAGAGTCTCCAGCACAAATACCACACCCATCTCTGGATGGAGCTGCACCTTAAACAGAATCAGAATCAGAAAAGACAAGAAATACAGTATAATGTGTCAGCATTAAACAACAAGAAAAACAGGAAATACTAAGGTGATTGTCGGTCACTAGCCCTAAGCTTCACTAAAAGACCCAGAATTTAGGTAAAGTTGAGGCTGCAGCATGCTCCATTTCCTAATAAAATGAATTAAAAGAGTAAAAAGCGTAGAACTATACTATGCCAGTATGCTAGCCATACAAAAGGGAAAATAAGTGCATCTTAAATCTGGACTTGAAAGTCTCCACAAAATCTGACTGTTTTATTGATGCAGGGAGATCATTCCACAGAACAGGGGCACAATAAGAGAAAGCTATATGACCCGTAGACTTCTTATTCACCCTAGGGACACAAAGTAGTCCTGCACCCTGAGAACGCAAAGCCCGGGCCGGTATGTAAGGTTTAATTAGGTCAGCTAGGTAGGGAGGTGCCAGTCCATGAACAATTTTATAGACTATGCTAACCGCTAACGAATGCTAACCACTAGCTCTGTACATTGCTGCATTCATCTTTCTCTCAATCCCAACTTGTCTCCCAGTTCCTGCCGCTGAAAAGCATCCTCACAGCATGATGCTGCCACCACCATACTTCACTGTAGGGATGGTGCCTGGTTTCCTCCAAACATGATGCCTCGTATTCACACCAAAGAGTTGAGAGTCCTTCAGGTGCGTTTTGCCATGTGTCTTCTCTCTGGCCACTCTACCATACAGGCCTGACTTGTGGATTGCTGCAGAGATGGTTGTTCTTCTGGAAGGATCTCTCCACAGAGGAATGCTGGAGCTCTGAAGGAGTGACCATTGAGTTCTTGGTCACCACTCTGACTAAGGAACCTCTCCCCGATTGCTGAGTTTAGATCGGTTGCCAGCTCTCCGAAGAGTCCTGGTGGATCCAAACTTCTTCCATTTAGGGATGATGGAGGCCACTGTCCTCACTGGCACCTTAAAAGCAGCAGAAATGTTTCTGTACCCTTCCCCAGATTTGTGCTTTGAAACAGTCCTGTCTCCGAGGTCTACAATATGTGCTCTGACATGCGCTGTCAATCTTATATGTAGACAGGTGTGTGCCTTTCCAAATCATGTCCAGTCAACTAAATTTACCCCAGGTGGAGTCTAATTAAGCTGTAGACACATCTCAAGGATGATAAGTGGAAGCAGTATGCACCTGAGCTCAATTTTAAGCTTCATGGCAAAGGCTGTGAATACTTATGTACTTATGTGATTTCCTCGTTTGTTTGTTTTTTAATGAATTTGCAAAAATCTCAAAAAGACTTTTTTCACACTGTCATTATATAGAATCTTGTGGAAAAAATGAATTTCATTCACTTTGGAATAAGGTGACATATCAAAATGTGGATAAAGTGAAGCACTGTGTATACAGTGGCTTGCAAAATTATTCAGCCCCTTGGCATTTCACGTATTTTAATTTGTTTATGGCATTTCAGATACAAAAAGTAAATCAGCCTTCTCTATATAAAAATTTCTAAAATATCTTCCTTAGACTAAAACTGAAAGTAAATCTCTACAACTTGATATAAATTAATTTAAAATATAAAAGCCAAGATGATGGGTTGCATAAGTAATCAGCCCCTTTGTTATAATACCTGTAAATAATCAGTTTAATTGCCAGTTTTCTTCAGACAAGTCAGGGGATGGATACATGAACATTTCCAAGTCACTGAATATGTCTTGAACTTTATTTACATCAGTCATGAAGAAATACAAACAGTATGGCACTCTATGGTAAATCTGTGTGGAGTAGACAGTTCTCAAAAACTGAGTGACGGAGAAGAGTGAGGAAAGCCACCAAGACACCCAGACAACCCAGAAGAAGTTACAGGCTTCTGTGGCTGTGATTGGAGAAATTGTGCATAGTTCATGTTTTGCATTTTGAATCCCATTATACAGCTGGGGATACAAAGGTCCATCTGAGATGCAAACCTAGATTTAATGTTTTAGTGAAAGAAAACTCTTCTGATTTACTTTTTATGTTTGAAATGCCATAAACAAATTAAAATGTGTGAAATACCAAGGGGCTGAATACTTTTGCAAGCCACTGTATTTCTGGATGCAATGTGTATATATATATATATATATATATATATATATATATATATATATATATATATATATATATATATATATATAATGCAATTTTTAATTTGTCTTCTTTCTGTACTTATTGGTGACATAGTGGCACAGTTGTCTCACAGCAAGAAGGGCACAGGGTTCAA